>NW_009649183.1:223482-226779 GCF_000708025.1 Charadrius vociferus
GAGGAAGTAGTTGGCCTGGTCGATGAAGAAGAGCTCCAGCGCGGAGCGGCGCAAGTTGTAGCGGCGCAGGTGGACCTCACGCAGGTGGGACAAGGGGCGCTTGAAGTCGTAGCCGATCCCTGCCGAGATGGGGGTGGGAGGTAAAAAGCCCCGTGGACCTCACCATCCACCCAGACTCCCAATTCCTGAGGAACCCACCCCCAAAACAACCAGTACCCCACATGACGGGCTTCTGGAGGAGATGGGATGGGTGGGGGGTTCCTCACCCCACCTTGCTGCAGAGACCCTCCAAGGAGCACGTGTAGTTACCTCCCTCTGTCTCCTCCTTCTCACTGCTGCCGTCGTAGAAGTAGACATGTTGGGTTGTCACCTCCAGGCGGCCGGGGATGACAGCCACTGTCGTGATGAGCTCACAGTCCTCTGAGACCACCAGTTTCTCCCGCTGGTTCTGCTCCTTGGGCTCAGCCCTGAGTGACACCGGGGGTGAGGAGACCCTGGTGACACCCCAGCCTGGGGGGATCCAGTGCCATGGGAGGGGATGGGGACACTCACTGGTTGTCTAGGACGGGGAGGTCCTCCTCGGCCAGTTGGTCATCCTCCAGCTCGCTCACCTTGGCCTCCTTGGCCATGGCAAGCGGGAGGGACTCGGCTGGGTTCTGGAGGTGGTCAGCTCCTAAAATTAGGAGGGGGTCAGCAGCCGTATGGGTCCTCCACGGCTGCGGGACAAATCCTGTGAAGGGCCCCAATCCCACACCCCCACCTCAGTGGGGTCCATGCCAGCTCTCAGCTCAACCCCACCACGTGCATCCAACCGGCATGGGGGCACCCCTGGGTGCCCCACTCCCATCAGCCTCACCCAAGTTGTCCCGTAGGGCGCTGGCCTCCAAGTGTTGGTCAAAATTCAGGTTGGGCACCAGCTTCAGCCTCATCCGGGAGTAGGTCTCGGCGCTTGACAGCTTCCAGCGAACCTCTGCTGGGTTCCTGGGGGGCAGGTGGGGGTGAGGCACCCGAGGAACCCCCAGCGATGCCATCCCTCCCTGGGGACCAAGGTGGGGGGGTCTCACCGGTCAGCCCAGGCGGAGCGGGGTGAGGTGAGGAGGCGGCACAGGGACCGCCACTGCTTCAGCACGGTGCTGTGGTGGTTGTTGGCCTGCTTGAGCACGTTGGCGTGCCGGGCGTTCTCTGCCTTGGAGCGCTTTGCCGCTGGCTCCAGCACCAGCTCCTGCCAAGGGAGCAGGAGAATGAAGTGACAGCAGGGCTGGGGCTTGGGGACATCATCGAGGTGAGGAGCATTGTCCATGGAATGACATTCCCAGAGCAAGGAGAACATCCCCAGGATGATATACTTGGGGTGAGGAGCACATCCCTGGTATGATGTTCCTGGGATGAGGAGCACTTCCCGTGGGCAATGTCCCCAGGGTAAGGGGATTACAACCCTGGGATGAAGAGCACATCCTGAGGATTAATGTCTCCAGGGTGAGGAACGTGTGCCTGGGGCAAGGAGCACATCCCCAGGATGACATCC
The DNA here is from genome assembly GCF_000708025.1 of Charadrius vociferus. Classification (NCBI taxonomy): domain Eukaryota; kingdom Metazoa; phylum Chordata; class Aves; order Charadriiformes; family Charadriidae; genus Charadrius; species Charadrius vociferus. The sequence goes on from NW_009649183.1 coordinate 225,008, forward strand.
TAGGGGTGAGGAGCACATCCCCAGGATGATGTCCCCAGAGTGAAGAGGATCTCCCCATAATGACATCCCTGGCATGAAGAGCTTGTCACAAGGATTAATTTCCCCAGGGTGAGGAGCACATCCCTGGGATGTCATCTCCAGAGCGAGGAGTATGTCTCTGGGATGGCATCCTAGGGGTGAGGAGAACAGTCCCAAGATCATGTCCCCAAGATGATGAGCACATCTCCAGGATGATAAGACCTTCCCCAGAATGACATCCCTGGGATGATGAGTACCTCCTTGGAACGATAATCCCAGGATGAGGAGCACATCCCGAGGGCAATGCCCTCACGGTGGGAAGGATGTCCCCAGGATGACATCCCCAGGATGAAGAACAAATCCCTAGGATTAACATTCTCAAAGTGAGGAGCATGTCCCCAGGGTGAGGAGCGCATCCCTAGGATGACATCCTTGGGGTGAGGAGCACATCTCCAGGATGATGTCCCTCGGGTGAAGAGCATGTACCCAGGGCAAGGAGGACATCCCTGGAATGAGGAGCACGTCCCCAGGATGAGGAGCACATCCCCAGGATGAGGAGCCCTTCCCCAGGATGACATCACTGGGATGATGAGGAAATCCTTGGAATGATGTCCCCAGGATGAGGAGCACATCCTGAGGATGATGTCCCTAGGGTGAGGAGTATGTCCCCAGGATGACATTCCCAGGATGAAGAGCACATCCTGAGGATGATGTCCCTAGGGTGAGGACGATGTCCCCAGGATGACATCCTCAGAGTGAGGAGCACATCCCCTGGGTGAGAAGCATGTCCTCAGGATGAGGAGCGTATCCCCAGGGTGACATCCCCAAGGGCTCGGAGCAGGCAGTACCTGGAACATCTTGCGGCTGGCTGCCTTCTCCTGCTCCCGCCGCTGAGAGCTGCTCATCATGGCATCGTAGCAGGCATTCCAGAAATTGGACATGTGGTCGTGGCTCTTGGCGAAGGTGTCCATCTCAAACTGGGCCATGGTGGGCTGCACCTACCGAGAGAACCGTGGTGAGAGGAGAGGCGTTTGCAGGGCTTGGCACCTACCAACCATCATCCAGGCTATGAGCATCCCTGCCCTGGAAGTCATCCCTGCAGGCTGTCCCAACCTGGTGGTGACATGAGGTCCCCACCACGGCATGGCCCCATCTCTAAGCCTGGGAAGGTGTTCCCCCCAACAGCAGTGCCACCCCCGGCCCCATGGCACCCACGTGCTTCTCGATGAAGCCCCTCCACTCCGGGGTGGTGCAGAAGAGCTGGAAGTCCTCGTAGAAAGTGGGGCTGCCGTTGGTGGGGGGCAGCGAGGGCAGGAAGAGCTGCAGCTGCAGGGTCTCATAGCACTGGTCCATGAGTGTCCGGACGATGGGCACCAACCAGGAGAAGGTCTCCGATTTGGCTTCCAGCGAGCGTCGCAGCGGGGTCTCCAGCTTGCCCAGCAGGTAGCAAGCCTCGTCCTTTTTGGGGGCCGAGGCGGTCTGCAGTAGGCTGTGAAGCTTCACGTATGCCAACGAGTGCAGCTGGGGGGGGACATGGGACATCAGATGGAGCCACCTGCCCTGCCCCAAGGCCTGGGGTCTCGCCCCGAACCCCAGGAAAGGGTGACCCACCTGGGGGTCCTGCAGCATGATGTAGCCCACGAGGATGCGTAGACCAGTCTGTGCCATCTCCTTGAGGTCGGAGGTGCCGTTGGCCAGGTGGTACCAGACGCCCAGCTTGTCCAGCAGACTGCTCACCACCTCGTAGATCTGGG
>NW_009649183.1:227039-235987 GCF_000708025.1 Charadrius vociferus
TTTGTGCCCGTTCCCTCTTGTCCTGTCACTGGGCACCACTGGAAACAGACTGTCCCCATCCCCCTGGCACCCTCCCTTGAAGGATTTATCAGTGTTGATAAGATCCCCCCTCAGTCTTCTCTCCTCCAGACTCAAAAGCCCCAAGTCCCTCATCAGAGAGATGCTCCAGTCCCCTCATCATCTCCGTAGCCCTTTGCTGGACCCTCTCCAGCAGTTCCCTGTCCTGCCTTGGCTTTGCTTGACGTGGGTTTGTGTTACGGGTAGGGGTGGGGATGGGGGTTTGGGGGTAGGGTAGAGCCCCAACTCGTAACGCTAATGCCGAACGAGCGAGGGTTTGGCACGAGGGTTGCGGGTTGGGGCTCAGGATACGGCTTTATGGTAGGGCTAGGGTTGGGGTTAGGGTTGGGGTTTCCAGCAGGGATGTAGGGTTAAGGTTTAGGATTAGGATTTGGGATGTATGGTCTGATTTATAAACATGAGTTAAGGTCGGGGTTTAGGGTATAGCATTAGGATTTTGGTTTAAAGTAAGGGTGTAGGGTTAGGGTTAAGGGTTGGGATTGGGATTAAGGCTGAAGTTTATTGCAAGGCTGTAGGGTTAAGGTTTAGGATTTGGATTTAGGAGGTAGGGTTTAATATATAAATATGAGTTAAGGTCGAGGTTTAGGGTATAGGATCAGGATTTGGGTTTCCAGTACGGGTGTAGCGTTAGGGTTAAGGGTTGGGACCTTGGTTAGGGTTAGGATATAGGCTTGGGGTTAGGGTTAAGGTTTACGGCAAGGCTGTAGGGTTAAGGTTTAGGATTTGGAGTTAGGATGTATGGTTCAAATTATAAATATGAGTTAAGGTTGGGGTTTATGGTATAGGGTTAGGATTTCGGTTTATAGTGAGGGTGTAGGGTTAGGGCTGGGCTGAGGGTATAGGATTGGCGTTAGGGCTGAAGTTTATGGCAAGGCTGTAGGGCTAAGTTTTAGGATTAGGATTTAGGATGTATGGTTCGATTTATAAATGTGAGTTAAGGTCAGGGTTTAGGGTATAGGATCAGGATTTCAGTTTACAGTAAGGGTGTAGGGTTAGGGCTGGGCTGAGGGTATAGGATTGGCGTTAGGGCTGAAGTTTATGGCAAGGATACAGGGTTAAGGTTTAGGATTTGGAGTTAGGATGTATGGTTTGATTTATAAATATGAGTTAAGGTCGAGGTTTAGGGTATAGCATTAGGATTTGGGTTTCCAGTAAGGGTGTAGGGTTAGGGTTAAGGTATAGGATTGGGGTTAGGGCTGAAGTTTATGGCAAGAATGTAAGGTTAAGGTTTAGGATTTGGATTTAGGAGATAGGGTTCAATTTATAAATATGAGTTAAGGTCGGGGTTTAGGGTATAGGATTAGGATTTGGGTTTCCAGTACGGGTGTAGGGTTAGGGTTAAGGGTTGGGGTTGGGGTTAGGGCTAGGGTATAGGCTTGGGGTTAGGGTTGAGGTTTACGGCAAGGATGTAGTGTTAAGGTTTAGGATTAGGATTTAGGAGGTACGGTTATAAATTGGGGTTATGGTTTGGGGTTAGAGCTTGGGGTGTAGGGCTAGGGCTTTGGGTTTCCAGTAAGGGTGAAGGGTTAAGGTTAAAGTTTCGGTTTAGGGGATAGGTTTTAGGATCAGGGTTAGGGTTAACAGCAAGGGTTCAGGTTAGATTTACAGGTGATGAGTTAGGGGTAGGGTTTAGGGTCAGATGTTAGCATATAGGGTTAGAGTATAGGATGGCGTTTATGGTAACGGTGTAGGGCTAGGGTTAAGGGTTAGGGTTGAGGTTAGGGCCAGGGTATAGGATTGGGTTTCACAGCAACAGGGGAGGGTTAGCCTTAAGGCTGAGGGTTAGAGTTGGGGTTTACGGCGAGGGCGTAGGGCTAAGGTTTAGGGTTAGGGTTGAATGTACCAGTTAGGGGTTAGGGTTACGGTTTAGGATTAAGGCACAGGTTGTTTTCTAAGGTTAGGTTCAAGGGCTGCAGGTAGGGGCAGGGTTTAGGGTTAGGGCTAACATCGGGGGCTAGGGGCTAGTACTAGGGTTCAGAGCTTGGGTTTGGGATCATAGACTCATAGAATGGTTCAGGTTGGAAGGGACCTTTGAAGATCATCCAGTTTCACCCCACCTGCCCTGGGCAGGGACACCTCCCACCAGCCCAGGTTGCTCCAAGCCCCGTCCAACCTGGCCTTGAACACCTCCAGGGATGGGGCAGCCACAGCTTCTCGGGGCAACCTGCCCCAAGGGCTCACCACCCGCACAGCCAAGAAGTTCTTCCTAATATCTCATCTAAATCTCCCCTCTTCCAGTTTGAAGCCATTCCCCCTCATCCTATCACTCCATACCCCAGTAAAAAGTCCTTCCCCAGCTCTCCTGGAGCCCCTTTAGGGACTGGAAGGGGCTCTAAGGTCTCCCCAGAGCCTTCTCTTCTCCAGGCTGAACCCCCCCAACTCTCTCAGCCTGTCCTGATCAGGAACCCCAGCTCTTGCCCATCCACCTTCTCGCTCCACAGGGCCTGGTTGTTGTGTCCCTCGGAGAACAAGAAGTCCTGCAGCAGCCGCAGCAGCTTGAGGGCATTGTGGGTGAGACCAGGCAAGGTGGCCGGTCCCGACTCCTTCAGGTCCGTCAGTGCCGACTCCAGCATCATCTCCAGCAGGCTACAGGAGAGCAGACAGCTCCGTAGGGTGGTCCTCCCTTGGGGTGCACCCCACCAAACCCCACTCCAGACCCGAGCAGGACTCACCTCCGCTTGATCTCATCGGGGGGCCGCACCAGCTCGCACGCTGTCCCCAGCTTGGTGAGGACGGAGAAGACCTGCCCACGTTCCCTCCATGCCACGTCGTCCCAGCCCTCCACTCCACGCCAGGTCACCGAAAAGACGATATTGGTCAAGAGGTTGCACAGCTCCTCTTCAGGCGTTTGCTGCCAACAGGGAAGAAGGGTGAGAGGTCCGGTGTCCAGCATAGCCCAGGGTGGTGGGCACGATGGTTTGGGGCTCACCTGGGGGTTGCTGGTATTGGAAACATTGTCGCTGGGCAGCGCATCCTGGTAGCTGCTCTCATCCAGGACATTTGAGAGGCTGGAGCTCTTGCGTGCTCGCATTCCCGGGAAGGGTTTGAAGCTCTCCAGGGGTGAGGGGGTGTCGGGGCCGCTGGCGGGGGTCTGTGTGCCGCTCTCGGCCGTGGCCATGGAGCTGGTGCTGGCCAGGTCGAGTCCCAGGTCAAAGGGTGAGGTGGAGAAGGGCGAGAGTGGGTGATAGACACCATCAAAGGGAGGACCATCGCCGGGGTTGGAGGATGAGCGGCTGGCCCGGTCGGAGGAGTCAAAAGACTTGAAGTTGTAGGAGTGGAAGGACTTGGTGCGGCCGCTTGGGGAGATGGAGTGGTCAGAGAAGCCCTCAGAGAGCTCCTGGTCCGAGGCCTCATAGCCCAGTGGCAGGAAGACATCCAACTCCTGCAGTTCGGATGGCGGTGGGCTCGTCCCCTCTTTGCCAGGGGGGTCTGAGAGGTTGAGGAGCTCCAAGCAGCCCCCGTTGCCTGCAGTGCTCAGGCTGTGCTGGCGGGACTCGTAGGACTCTTTGACGTAGAGCTTGGTGAGCGTGTCTTGCCAGCCAGCCAACCTCGCCAGTTGCTTCACCATGTCCTGCTGCGCGTAGATCAAGTGGAAGAGCTGCAAGAGAAAGCGAGAGGGAAGACCTGATGATGTTGCCCCAGCTCCTGGTAGCCTCTTGGGCTTGCCCCCCTCCAAGGGGCAGGATGCCCTGTTCCGAGCACCCCAGATCCTCTATAACCATCATGGGGTGGTGAGGCTGCACCACCTCCACGCTGGCACGTCCACGTGCTGGCACCCCACGCACATGGGGTGTTACCACCATCTCCATGACCCCTGCGTTTGGGCATGGCTGGGTGCCCAGGGAGCTCAGCCCCAGGGTGACAACTCGGTCACAGCCCCTTGTGCTCATGGCCCTGCTCACCTTGCGGCAGATATCAAGCCGGACAGTCAGCTCAGCCCGGTGGGACAGGTAAACGACAGCCACCAGGTCCTTGTAGTTGGGAGGGTCTACGCACAAGGAGAGAGAGCATGGTGGTGGGACAGGTCCTTCTGTCCCCAAAAGCCACCAAAGACCCCCAGCCCCAAGACCAGCTGAGTCTCATGAGAAGCCACCAGTGATGACCCCGTGGCACGTGTTTGGGATGGGTGGCCAAGACCAGCCTGGTTTGGCAGGGCACGTGGTACCTGCCCCGAGGACCTGCTCCGAGAGGCAGCGGAAAAGCAGCATGGAGCCGGGGACGTCACTGAGGCAGGCAATGAGCCCCTGGTACCCGATGTCCTTCAGCTTCAGGCGGTTCTTGCTGCGCTCAGGGACCTTCTCGTACTTTAGCATCTTGTAGAGGACCTGGTGAGACACCGAGGTGGCCACTCGGCTGTGGCAAAGCCCGTGGCCACTGGGGATGGCAAGAAGTCAGCGCTGGCGACCCGCCTTACCTTGAAGACCCTCTCCCGCACTTCATCTGAGAACTTCTTCTGCACCAGCAGCGAGAAGAGGACCTCCACATGGCCTGGCTCAAAGAGGAAGGCAAAGAGCTGCTCCTGGGCAGGTGAGCCCTTCAGCAGGCTGTGGATCACCTCCAGCGCCCCGCAGACCTGCAGGACACAGGGCCGGTTGTCCGTTGCCCTCCATGTGCCCCACCAGGACCTCAGTGGCTTCTCCCCACCCACTTCTGGACCACCCCATAGCACTCCGAGGTGTTTAGGGACCTGGGTGGCTCGATGTCGTACCTGCTGCTCATCCTGTGCCCCGGCCACGTAGCTCAACAAGCTCTGCATCTCCTCCCCGGAGAAGCTCCTGCAGAAGAAATCCTTCACCAGACTGAAGAGGGAGGTCTGCACTGTCTTGATGTCATCAGTGGCCGTTGTCTTCTCCCTGGAGGTGCTGATGGACAGACACGCGTGGGCATTCCTTCTGGGGATGTGCACAGCCACCCTCCTGCCCCTTGTCACCCATCGACAGCACGATCCCAAATCCCACCATGGAGCCTGAGGAGCTCCGGCGCAGCCCGGTGTAGATATCCCTTCTGGCCAACCCTACCCAGCGGGAAATGTCCACCCCGTGCATTTGGGTGTCTGCAGGGTGTCTGCACCCCCAAGTGCCACAGGCGTGCAGAAACGCATCAGGTCAGACAAGAAGAGGGCATCAGCTTGTTGCAGAAACCACCACGCTCTTGGTTGCTGCTGCTGGAGAGATGCTGAGGGTGGATTTTGGGGCTGACCAGTTGCGGGTCTGGATGGAGGCTTTGGGATGGGGCATGGCCATGGGGACTGGAAGGTCATGCACCCACCGCCATGGTCCCACACCGGGAGATTATCCCATGAGGTACTTGCAGGAGGGATATTGCCCCAAGCAAAGGGTGTCTACCCCAAACCGCAGCTCTGAGGGGTGAGGCCCACCACGACGTCAGCGTTCAAGGGTCCAGGCTACAAGCAGCAGCTCACCCGTAGAACGTCCGGACGGAGTCGAGGATGTACTGCACCCCGTACTTCTTACGGATGCGCTGCTTGTGGTCCTTGATGACATTAGCCAGATACTGGATGTGACCTGCAGGGAGAAGGTGTGAGCAGCCATGGAGGCTGCTTGGGATGGAGAACACCCCCAAACACCCCTAGTTCCCACCTAAGCGGACGGCGAAGTCGCTGTTGCTCCAGATGCGGAAATCGAAGAGGAGATGCTGGTAGAGAAGGTGCAGCAGGAGCCCGCTGCCCTCAGAGGCCACCTGCTCCATGAGGATCTGCGAGGCCATCAACGTGCTCATGTCCAGCAGCGGACCGGAGACCTACCATGAGCGAGAGGGAAGGCTTGCAGCCCTGGCGTCCCTCTTGGGGAACGGACCTGGGGACCATGGGACAAAACCTTTGGTAGCCCCCGCACACCTTCTGCAGCAGTGCCCCGATGATGGCCGGCCCATGGCACTGCACCAGGCTCTCCTGGTTCACTGGGTGGTTCTGGATGAAGTTCTTCACCAGCAGCAGGAAGGCGGCCACGCTGTTCCTCTCCAGCCTGCTCTCTGCAAGACACAGGGCAGAGCCCCACCAGTAGCTGTGAGCCCTTGGGCCTGCCCAAACACCTTCCTACAGAGCTGCCTGTGTCTGCCTGCAAAGGGCATCCTGGAGATTCCACCATAAAAGTTCTCTGCAAATTTTTCAGCCTGTTCCCTTATTTCCCCCAAGTTTAAGTGAGTGGAAACTTCCATTGCTCTGAGCTCCTTGGAAATAAGCAGCTGGGTATCGGGACAAAGCCCGTTTCACCTACGTAGGAGAAGGCTCCTGCATGAACCCAGCCCTACTATAAGACACCAGAGACTCCACGCAAAGGCAAGCCAGAGGTAGGCACGCTGGAGCCACCCTCATCTTCCCAGAACTGCTCGTTTATGACTAATTGGGTCATAACAACATTACAAGACGTCAATAGTTTCTCCGTTATCCCATAAATCTCGGTGCCCCAGACAAGACCACTCATGCCCATGGTAGCCACCAGCCCGCTGCAGGCAGCACCCACATGGCAGCGGGGTTACCTCCAGCCACCCGAGCGGGATGGCTGCTACTCCACGTCCCCTGAGGTCCTCACCTGAAGACTTGCCCAGCGGGATAAGCATGCCCTGGGCGTTCCTGGAGGACGTCAGCTCTGGCCCCACCAGGTCGTTGGTCTCCTGCTCATCCTCGGGCTCTTCCTTCTTGGACACCACTTGCTCGAGCAGGGGCAGCAGCACGCCCATCCCACCCACGCAGTTGACCACGTCCTGCGGAGGGAGGCGAGAGGCTTTGCTGGGTGCCGTGTGGTGACAGCAGCGTAAAGAAGGAGGTTGCATGAGCACCCTGGGTTTGTTCTGTCTGCTCATGGGCTCGGCCCAAGCCAGGGAGAGCCAGGCCCTGCAGCTAGCAAAGATTGGGGTATGCCCTGACCCATCCTACAGCACAAACCTGAAACAGGTCATAGAATCATAGAATGGTTTAGGTTGGAAAGGACCTTGAAGATCATCGACTTCCAACCCCCCTGCCATGGGCAGGGACACCTCCCACCAGCCCAGGTTGCCCAAGGCCACCTCCAGCCTGCCCTTGAACACCTCCAGGGATGGGGCCTCACCAACCTCTCTGGGCAACCTCTTCCAGTGCCTCACCACCCTCAAAGTGAAAAACTTCTTCCTAATGTTTAATCTAAACCTGCCCTCTTCCAGTTTATAGCCATTCCCCCTCGTCCTATCGCTACATGTCCCAGTAAAAAGTCCTTCCCCCGCTCTCCTGCTGGGTCCCCAGAAAGCACCTGTTCCCCTGCACCATCCATGGTGTCCACCCTGGATGCTGAGGACCTATAGGGCAGACAGGTCTCTAGATGACCCTTGGGGCATGCAGGTCCTTGGTGGCCCCACGGGTCATGCAAGTCCTTGGTGGACCCAATACCATGCAGCAGGCTCCCTATAGGGTCTAGGGGAACCACCATGGCCATCCAACACTACTTGGGGGTCCTGCCCCTGCCCCATACGCCAGGAGAGACCCAGCTGCCTCCATGCCATGGGGTGGATAGACCAGGACAGGCCACCCTGTGCTTAGCATACCTTGATGTCCCAGTTGACCACCTTGTGCCCTGTCAGCCTCCCGTCCAAGCCGTGGCTGGGAGAGAGGTCCAGGCAGATGTTGTTCCTGCAGGCCTAGAAGAGAGCACCATGGGAGTATCCTCATGCTCCTGGAGATGTCACCTATGGCAGAGGGACTACCAGTGCTGTCCCCGTCCCCGGGGCGGGTGGCTCTCCTCACCTGTGGGGTATAGTACAGCAAGAGCTTGCTGCTGAGCTCCACCAAGTCACCTTCCAGTGTAAACGGTGATGTGACATTTGGTCCTAGGGGAAGAAGACTGGGGTGAGCTGGGGCATGCTTGAGGAGACCACAGTTGCCACCAGCACTGCTGTGGACGCCCCCCGTGTCCCACCCTGACGTACCTGCACAGAAGAGCGCCTTGACCTGGGCTTGCTGCAGAGCCTCGCAGAAGATGGCCACGGAGCCCAAGTGACCCTCCAGGGAGGTGGGGCTGCCCCACTCGGTGTCCTGGCTGCCAGCCGCCGTGGTGGCCACCACCCCCTCGGTGGGGGGCTGAGTGGGGGTCCAGGCATGGGGGCCCAGAGCAGCGGGGACGGACTGGGAGCGGCCGAGTGCGGGCCGCGGGGGGAAGACCATCTCTGGCCCGTGGGATGCTGGCGGGTGGCCGGTGGTGGTGGCAGTGGTGGTGGTGGTCCGGTGGCCCGCAGAACCAATGCAGCAGGAGGTGAAGGACTGGAAGGGAGAAGGAGTTGTGCTCAGCCCCTGGCCTCATACCATGGGGAGGGGTTGGGCTGGATGCCGGAGGGGTCCCCCACCTCATGGAGGGAGGGGAAGCGGAGCTGCGCCGTCTTCCGCAGGTGCCCATCGGTGTAGATGCTGACGATGTTCTGGCCAAAGGGCCGGCGGCCGGCGACGTGGACAATGTCAACGCAGTGCTGGGGGGAGAGGGAGGTGGTGTTAGGCGTCCCGGTGTCCTCATTGCCCTCCTGATGTGGACGGGGATGGGGATGATGCTCACCCAAGCCGAGTCGTTGAAGGCAAACTCTGGCAATGCCACCGTCATGTAGTCCTTCTTGGTGCAGACGGCCACCACCAAGACCCCACCGGCAGTGAAGAACGCCTCGAAGCCTGTGCCACCGGCCGTGAAGAAGCTGGTGGAGGAGAGGCATGGTGGGGATGGTGGTGCTGCCCTTTCTCATCCTCACCGCAGCCCCCCCAGGTCCCTCCACTGAGCATCACCTATAGAGCTGCCTCCTCTTCGGCCTCACCAGTGGCTCGGGCTCCTCCTCGCTCAGGCACAACCAGGCGTGAAAGGCGAAGGCACCACCGGGCCACTTCTGGACAGCAGGCACCA
>NW_009649183.1:236382-238132 GCF_000708025.1 Charadrius vociferus
TTGCGGATGGGGTGCACCGGGAAGGAGCTGTGGTCGCCTTCCACTGCCTGCCGAAATACAAGAGCCGGTCGGTGCAGCCCTGACCCCATGGAGAGGGACTCAGCCTACCACTGGTCACCCTGGGCTGGTGGTAGAGTCCCTGTGCATCAAGCGCTTTGCAGACTCCCATGGATCAAGCCTATCACAGACCCTTGTGAATCAAAAGTCTTGGAGATTCCCCGTACATCAAGAGTCTCGGAGACCCCTGCGCATCACGGGTCTCAAAGATACATGTGCATCATGGGTCTTGGAGATCCCTGCGCATCAAGGGTCTTGGAGATCCCATGTGCATCAAGGGTCTCGGAGATCCCCACGCATCAAGGGTCTCGGAGATCCCCACGCATCAAGGGTCTCGGAGATCTCCACGCATCAATGGTCTCGGAGACTCTCATGCATCAAGGGTCTCAGAGATCCCCATGCATGAAGAGTCTTGGAGATCTCCGTCCATCAAGGGTCTTGGAGAACCCATGCACATCAAGGGTCCTGGAGATGCCCGTGCATCAAGTGCCTTGGAGAACCCATGTGCATCAAGGGTCTCGGAGAACCCATGTGTATCACAGGTCTTGGAGATCCCATGTGTATCAAGGGTCTTGGAGACCCCTGCGCATCAAGGGTCTCGGAGATCCCCATGCATGAAGAGTCTTGGAGATCTCCGTCCATCAAGGGTCTTGGAGAAGCCATGTACATCAAGGGTTTCGGAGATCCCCGTGCATCAAGGGTCTCGGAGAACCCATGTGCATCAAGGGTCTCAGAGATCCCCATGCGTCATGGGTCTTGGAGATCCCCGTGCATCATGGGTCTTGGAGATCCCCGTGCATCAAGCATTTCAGAGACGGCTGTGCATCAAGCGCCCTGGAGAGCCCCACACATCAAGCATTTTGGAAACCCCCATGCATCAAGCATGTCAGAGACACCCATGCATCAAGCACGTTTGAGATGTTGGCGCAACCAGCAGCACCAGAGCAAGCAGTACCACATCAGAAAGGGTTCAAATCTCCCCAAAGCTGAGCATGACTCCAAGCTAACCATGGCCCCAGGACCCCTCAGGAGGAAACCGATGGGAAACTAGCAAGGTGGAGAGGACTGGGGGGTGAGGAACAGGGCTGCTAGGGGCTGAGTTCCACCATGAACCACCAGCACCTAGGGCTTTGCTGGGCGTGGAGGAGAAGTGGGCATGCTCACCATGTTGAGGAGCTCCTGGAGCAGGCGTTGGGTGGGCTGGCCCTGGCTCCTCAAGACCTCATAGAGGTGGGCATAGCCGATGCGCTCCTTGAACACCTCCTGCAAGCACCCCGGCACGTGGGACCCTGCACCGAGCCCCACCATGTGCTGCTTTCACCCCAGTCCACCCCACAGCGTGAAAACCCCCCAACCCCAGCCATTTTTGGGGTGTCCCCTCCCACCCCAGTCCACTGCCCACCTTGGCTGAGGGCGAGTTGCTCATGATGGCGGTGAGCACCCCGATGGCGTGGACTGCGATGGCGTCGGAGCTGCTGTCGAACACCTACGGAGACATGGAAGTGGTGGGTCTGCTGAGCCACGGGGTTGGGGAGGGACACAGCCCACCACGCCTGGTAGTTTGCTTATGGGGTGGCCTCACACTATACCTGCTGGAGCCCGTCCCCATCTGGTGGCCTCATGAGGACCTTGTCCTGGGCTTCACCCGCCTCCCGTGAGCTGCTGAGGTAGAGCTGTGGGGCACGGGGGGGGG
>NW_009649183.1:238690-239822 GCF_000708025.1 Charadrius vociferus
GGACACCAACATGGCCACCCCAGTACCTTGCTGTTTTGAAGGAGCCGGATGATGTGCTCGAAGCAATTGTTGCTGAGAAAGATGGCTTGGAGGACTGGCCGGTCCTCACAGCTCAGCATGGCCGGGATGGCATCTACAGCGAGGCGGAAATGGCTCAGCACCCATCCCACGTCCCCATCCCCATCCCCGTCCCCAACCACCTACCCAGCATGAGGACACGAAGAGCGATGAGGCCACCGGCCGCCTCCGGCGCCAAGGAAGCCACGGGCAGGTCTGAATTGAGCACCCTGAAATATCCATCCAGGAGGACGCGCAACGGCACGGGGCCGGCGCCGGGACTGCCACCGTGCAGCACGTGGACCACGGCCACCACGCAGCGTAACGCCAACTCCAGCAAGCCGGGGACCGGAGGGGTCCCCCCACCTCCTCGCCGCAGCACCCCCAGAAGCACCTCCACCGCCGCCGGCGTGATGGCCCGCAGCGCGTTGGGCTGCGGGGGATGAGGGAGGGTGGGGGAGAGAGGCTTTTATGTCGCCTATCGCGATATAAAAATCCTTTATTTAAGCTATTAACGTCGAGCCCGGCGGCTGCGGCGCTGCGGGTTTTACCCATCCCCGCTCCTGGCTGCATGCAAATTCATTTAAAGCGAATTTCGCAGCTATTAATTAAAGCCTGATTTTTTTTTTTTATTTTTTTTTTTTTAAAAAGCATTGGGTTAATTAAAACCTATTTCTGGCTCAAATTTATTCAGCCAAGAAGTTCTCATCAGCCATCCCGGAGCTGAACCGGTGATGAACGAGGCAGCATCAACTCAACCCGCTCTTTAATTTTATTATTATTATTATTATTATTATTATTATTATTATATTTTTTTTTTTAAGGTAAAACCCACCGAATTTAGGGCTGGAATTTTGCATGTGATTTTAAAAGGCTTTTTGGAAAAAAAAATAAAAATTAAAGGTTTCAATTGGAGTTTTTCTCTGACTTGGGATAAATAAAACTTTGGGGGTTTAGGACTTGGCGGTGGTGGGGGGGATGATCCCGAGTCCTTCCCCATCCCGACTCTACCTTGGATCCGGAGAGGATGGCACCAAAAAGATGGATAAGGCGGAGCTGGCGCGTTTCCGTGCGC
>NW_009649183.1:240028-242752 GCF_000708025.1 Charadrius vociferus
TTTTGGTTGGAGGGGGGGGAGGGTTTTTTTTTTTTTTTTTTTTTTTTTAAATAAAAAAAAAGGTGGGGGGGGTTGTTCAAAAATAGGGTTCAGTTGGGGGGATTTCCCGCCCGTTGGGAGTTTTAGGTGATTTTTTTTTGCAACGCCTTTGGCTCAGAGGGGTTTTTGGGTTTTTTTTTTTTTTTGGGGCGGGGGCTTCCCCGGAAAAAAAATAAAAATAAAAATAAAAATCAAAAGCCCCTTTGCGGTGATTTTTGCAGGTCCCCCCCGGGGTCATGAGGGATTTAATCTCTGCTTCAGGATCCTATAGCTGCCCTTGAATCATATAGCGATCGTGGGGCAAGTATATAGGCTCCTATAACTGCAGGCACGGGTATAGGATAACCTGGGGCAGGTATAGAATCCTATATTTGCCCTCATATCTTACACTTTCCCTGGAATTCTATATGTTCCCGGGGATCCTATATGTGCTCCCGGATGCCATCCCCACCCCAGCATCCTCTACCTGTCCCTGCATGCTCTATGCACCCATGGATCCCGTACGGACCCTGTAGCTGCTCTACGCACCTATAGATCCCATACGGACCCTGTACCTGCCCCTGCATGCTCCACGCACCTATGGATCCCATACGGACCCCATACCTGCCCCTGCATGATCTACGCACCCATGGATCCCATACGGACCCCGTACCTGCTCTACGCACCCACAGATCCCATACTGACCCCATACCTGCCCCTGCGTGCTCTACACACCTATGGATCCCATACTGACCCCATTCCTGTCCCTGCATGCTCTACGCACTTATGGATCCCATACAAACACCATAGCTGCTCCTGCATGCTCTATGCACCCATGGATCCCATACTGACCCCATACCTGTCCCTGCATGCTCTACGCACCTATGGATCCCATACGGACCCCCTACCTGCTCTACACATCCATGGATCCCATACTGATGCCGTACCTGCCTCTGCATGCTCTACGCCCCCGTGGATCCCATACGGACCCCGTACCTGCTCTATGCACCTATGGATCCCATACTGACCCCATACCTGTCCCTGCATGCTCTACGCACCCATGGATCACATACGCACCCCGTACCTGCTCTACACACCTATGGATCCCATACTGACCCCATACCGGTCTCTGCATGCTCTATGCACCCATGGAACCCGTACGGACCCCGTAGCTGCTCTACGCACCTATGGATTCCATATGGACCCTGTACCTGTCCCTGCATGCTCCACACACCTACGGATCCCATACGGACCTCGTACCTGCTCTATGCACCCATGGATCCCATGTGGACCCCGTACCTGCTCTACATGACTATGGATCCCATACTGACCCCATACCTGCCCCTGCATGCTCTACGCCCCCGTGGATCCCGTATGGACCCTGTACCTGCTCTAGGCACCTATGGTTCCCATACTGACCCATACCTGTCCCTGCATGCTCTACGCACCCATGGATCGCATATGCACCCTGTAGCTGCTCTACGCACCTATGGATCCCATACGGACCCTGTACCTGTCCATGCATGCTCCACGCACCTATGGATCCCCTACGGACCCTGTACCTGCTCTATGCACCCATGGATGTCATACGGACCCCATACCTGCTCTACACACCTATGGATTCCATACTGACCCTGTGCCTGTCCCTGCATGCTCCACACACCTATGGATCCCATACGGACCTCGTACCTGCTCTATGCACCTATGGATCCCATACTGACCCCATACCTGTCCCTGCATGCTCTACGCACCCATGGATCACATACGCACCCCGTACCTGCTCTACACACCTATGGATCCCATACTGACCCCATACCGGTCTCTGCATGCTCTATGCACCCATGGAACCCGTACGGACCCCGTAGCTGCTCTACGCACCTATGGATTCCATATGGACCCTGTACCTGTCCCTGCATGCTCTATGCACCCATCGATCCCATATGGACCCTGTACCTGCTCTATGCACCCATGGATCCCATACGGACCCTGTACCTGTCCCTGCATGCTCTATGCACCCATCGATCCCATATGGACCCTGTACCTGCTCTATGCACCCATGGATCCCATACGGACCCTGTACCTGTCCCTGCATGCTCTATGCACCCATCGATCCCATATGGACCCTGTACCTGCTCTATGCACCCATGGATCCCATACGGACCCTGTACCTGTCCCTGCATGCTCTATGCACCCATCGATCCCATATGGACCCTGTACCTGCTCTATGCACCCATGGATCCCATACTGACCCCATACCTGTCCCTGCATGCTCTACGCACCTATGGATCCCATACGGACCCCCTACCTGCTCTACACATCCATGGATCCCATACTGATGCCGTACCTGCCTCTGCATGCTCTACGCCCCCGTGGATCCCATACGGACCCCGTACCTGCTCTATGCACCTATGGATCCCATACTGACCCCATACCTGTCCCTGCATGCTCTACGCACCCATGGATCACATACGCACCCCGTACCTGCTCTACACACCTATGGATCCCATACTGACCCCATACCGGTCTCTGCATGCTCTATGCACCCATGGAACCCGTACGGACCCCGTAGCTGCTCTACGCACCTATGGATTCCATATGGACCCTGTACCTGTCCCTGCATGCTCCACACACCTACGGATCCCATACGGACCTCGTACCTGCTCTATGCACCCATGGATCCCATGTGGACCCCGTACCTGCTCTACA
>NW_009649183.1:245354-245948 GCF_000708025.1 Charadrius vociferus
GGGGGGTGGGCTGGAGCCTCTGGCCAATCAGATCCCACATGGACTACCGCCGCAGAGGTATCAGCCAATCAGCAGCCAGAGGAGTCCCGCCCCCCCTCCCCAAGAGCCACCGGTCAATTGGGACCAGCGGTGTGAGAACGGCCCTGGGAGCCACCAATGGGTGACCAGAGCAGAACAACCTGTGGAGCTGCTGAGCAATCAGAGCGGAACGACCTGTGGAGATGCTGACCAATCAGCAACCAGAGCAGAACAACCTGGGGAGACGCTGGCCAATCAGCAATCAGAGCAGAACGACCTGGGGAGATGCTGACCAATCAGCAACCAGAGTAGAATGAC
Source organism: Charadrius vociferus (assembly GCF_000708025.1). Taxonomy (NCBI): domain Eukaryota; kingdom Metazoa; phylum Chordata; class Aves; order Charadriiformes; family Charadriidae; genus Charadrius; species Charadrius vociferus. The sequence continues at coordinate 245,691 of NW_009649183.1, forward strand.
CTGTGGGGATGCTGACCAATCAGCGATCAAAGCAGCACAACCTGTGGTGACGCTGACCAATCAGCAACCAGAGCAGAATGACCTGCGGAGACGCTGAAGAGAAGAACAACCTGTGGAGATGCTGACCAATCAGCAATCAAAGCAGCACAACCTGTGGTGACGTTGACCAATCAGCAACCAGAGCAGAACGACCTGGGGAGAGGCTGACCAATCAGCAACCAGAGCAGAATGACCTGGGGAGACGCTGACCAATCGGCA
>NW_009649184.1:1018-3791 GCF_000708025.1 Charadrius vociferus
GTGGGGCAAGGCCCCCCCACGGCCCCACGGCGGGGAGAGCGGGACCTCCACCTCACCATTCTCCGTCCACGAATTTGGCGATGCAGAAGTCTCCGCGGCGCGGGGCGTAGGAGCCCTCCACGGGGGGATGGCTGCCCACCTCGGCGCGCATGTTCTCCATCAGCTTCTCCAGCTGGGCGCCTGCGGAGGGGACGCATCCAGCACCCGCCACCGACCACCACCACCCCACCCCCCCATCGGTGAGACCCTCAGCGCCGGGAGGGGACAACGGGGGGACCCCAATCCCCTCCCCGTACCCGTCTCCACGTCCTGCACGTAGAAGTGGAGATCATCCGTGATCTCCGTCACGAAGACGGGTTTGTAGTTGGCCGTGCGCTCCTTCTCCTCCAGCACCGTCACCACCTCCTCCACCGGGGTCTCCTCGTAGTGGGACCACACCTGGGGTTGGGGGAGGACACACACATGGGTCGGGGGACGCCCGTGGCCATGCTTGATGCCACCGGCAAGGGGCTGGTGGTTGTGCTGGCACCCAGCAGCCGGAGCGTCCTTGGTCCCCAGCACCATGGATCCCATACGCGTTTGAGGTGGGGACATCTCTTGGCGTGGGGACATCCCTTGGCGTGGGGACATCCCTTGGGGTAGGGACATCTCTTGGGGTGAGGAGATCTCTTGGGGTGGGGAGACCTCTTGGGGTGGGGACATCCCTTGGAGTGGGGGGATACCCCTTGGTGTGGGGACACCTCTTGGCGTGGGGACACCTCTTGCCGTGGGGACATCCGTTGGTGTGGGAACATCTCTTGGGGTGGGGACACCCCTTGGGGTGGGAACATCTCTTGGGGTGGGAACATCGCTTGGAGTGGGGACACCTCTTGGTGTGGGGACATCCCTTGGGGTGGGGGTATCTCTTGACATGGGGACATGTCTTGGTGTGGGGACATCCCTCGGGGTAGGGACATCCCTTGGCATGGGGACATCTCTTGGTGTCAGGACAGCTCTCAGCATGGGGCCATCCCTCTGGGTAGGGACATCCCTTGGGGTGGGGACATCTCTTGGCATAGGGATATATCTCAGTGTGGGGACATGCCTTGGGGTGAGGACATCCCTTGGTGTGAAGACATCCCTTGGGGTGGGGACATATCTTGGCATGGGGACATATCTTGGGGTGGGGACATCCCTTGGTGTGGGGACATCTCCTGGTGTCAGGTCACCCCTTGGTGTGGGGACATCCCTTGGCCTGGGGACATCCCATGGGGTGGGGACATCTCCTGGTGTCAGGTCACCCCTTGGTGTGGGGACATCCCTTGGCCTGGGGACATCCCATGGGGTGGGGACATGCCTTGGGCTGAGGACAGCCCTTGGCGTGGGGACATCTCTTGGTGTCGGGTCTTCCCTTAGTGTGGGGACATGTCTTGGGGTGGGGATATCTATTGGCATGAGAACATCCCTTGGGGTGGTGACATCTCTTGGCATGGGGACATCTCTTGGTGTCGGGTCATCCCTTGAGGTGGGGGTATCTCTTGACATGAGGACATCCCTTGGCATGGGGACATCGCTCGACTTGAGGACATCTCTTGGGGTGGAGACATGTTTTGGCGTGGGGATATCTCTTGGCATGGGAACATCCCTTGGTGTGGTGACATCCCTTGGCATAGGGACATCTCTTGGTGTTGGGTCATCCCTTGGGGTGGGGACATCTCTCAACATGAGGACATGTTTTGGGGTGGGGACATGTTTTGGGGTGGGGCTATCTCTTGGCATGGGGACATCTCTTGGCGTGGGGACATCTCTTGGTGTCGGGTCATCCCTTGAGGTGGGGGTATCTCTCGAGATGAGGACATCCCTTGGGGTGGGGACATCTCTCGACATGAGGACATCTCTTTGGGTGGGGACATGTTGTGGGGTGGGGACATGCCTTGGGCTGAGGACAGCCCTTGGCGTGGGGACATCTCTTGGTGTTGGGTCTTCCCTTGGCGTGGGGACATCTCTCGACATGAGGACATCTCTTGGGTTGGGGACATGTTTTGGGGTGGGGATATCTCTTGGCATGAGAACATCCCTTGGGGTGGTGACATCTCTTGGCATGGGGACATCTCTTGGTGTCGGGTCATCCCTTGGGGTGGGGGTATCTCTTGGCATGGGGACATCTCTTGGCGTGGGGACATCTCTTGGTGTCGGGTCATCCCTTGAGGTGGGGGTATCTCTCGAGATGAGGACATCCCTTGGGGTGGGGACATCTCTCGACATGAGGACATCTCTTGGGGTGGAGACATCCCTTGGCACGAGGACATCCTTTGGGGTGACAACTTTCCCTGCAGCAGGGCCACCTCTTGGGGTGGGGACGTCCCTCGGGGTGAGGAGATCCTTACGGTGGCGGGACGTCCCTTGGGGTAGGGCCATCCCTTGGGGACGGTCCTGCCCCGTGCTCACCTTCTCCTTCTTCTGCTTGGCGGCCTCCTCGGCGGCCAACAGGGCTTTGTAGTAGGGGCTGCGCTCAGCGGTGAAGTGGACCTTGGAGAGGGCGTGTTCCACCAGGGCCACCGAGAGGTTGAGGCCCTCGATGTGCAGCCACCCGATGAAGTTCCCCGCCTTGTCCATGCTCTCCACCTCCACCTCCACCTGCGGGCGACCCGGCGGAGAGGGACGTCAGCCTCCCCCTGCGACCTCAGGGGGTGGGCAGGAGGTGGCCACGGGTCCGTCCCCCCATCCCATCCCATCCCATCCCATCCCATCCCATCCCATCCCATCCCATCCCATCCCATCCCATCCCATCCCA
>NW_009649184.1:5348-9495 GCF_000708025.1 Charadrius vociferus
GTGGGGCAAGGCCCCCCCACGGCCCCACGGCGGGGAGAGCGGGACCTCCACCTCACCATTCTCCGTCCACGAATTTGGCGATGCAGAAGTCTCCGCGGCGCGGGGCGTAGGAGCCCTCCACGGGGGGATGGCTGCCCACCTCGGCGCGCATGTTCTCCATCAGCTTCTCCAGCTGGGCGCCTGCGGAGGGGACGCATCCAGCACCCGCCACCGACCACCACCACCCCACCCCCCCATCGGTGAGACCCTCAGCGCCGGGAGGGGACAACGGGGGGACCCCAATCCCCTCCCCGTACCCGTCTCCACGTCCTGCACGTAGAAGTGGAGATCATCCGTGATCTCCGTCACGAAGACGGGTTTGTAGTTGGCCGTGCGCTCCTTCTCCTCCAGCACCGTCACCACCTCCTCCACCGGGGTCTCCTCGTAGTGGGACCACACCTGGGGTTGGGGGAGGACACACACATGGGTCGGGGGACGCCCGTGGCCATGCTTGATGCCACCGGCAAGGGGCTGGTGGTTGTGCTGGCACCCAGCAGCCGGAGCGTCCTTGGTCCCCAGCACCATGGATCCCATACGCGTTTGAGGTGGGGACATCTCTTGGCGTGGGGACATCCCTTGGCGTGGGGACATCCCTTGGGGTAGGGACATCTCTTGGGGTGAGGAGATCTCTTGGGGTGGGGAGACCTCTTGGGGTGGGGACATCCCTTGGAGTGGGGGGATACCCCTTGGTGTGGGGACACCTCTTGGCGTGGGGACACCTCTTGCCGTGGGGACATCCGTTGGTGTGGGAACATCTCTTGGGGTGGGGACACCCCTTGGGGTGGGAACATCTCTTGGGGTGGGAACATCGCTTGGAGTGGGGACACCTCTTGGTGTGGGGACATCCCTTGGGGTGGGGGTATCTCTTGACATGGGGACATGTCTTGGTGTGGGGACATCCCTCGGGGTAGGGACATCCCTTGGCATGGGGACATCTCTTGGTGTCAGGACAGCTCTCAGCATGGGGCCATCCCTCTGGGTAGGGACATCCCTTGGGGTGGGGACATCTCTTGGCATAGGGATATATCTCAGTGTGGGGACATGCCTTGGGGTGAGGACATCCCTTGGTGTGAAGACATCCCTTGGGGTGGGGACATATCTTGGCATGGGGACATATCTTGGGGTGGGGACATCCCTTGGTGTGGGGACATCTCCTGGTGTCAGGTCACCCCTTGGGGTGGGGACATCCCTTGGCCTGGGGTCCCTTGGTGTGGGGACATCTCCTGGTGTCAGGGCACCCCTTGGGGTGGGGACATCCCTTGGCCTGGGGACATCCCATGGGGTGGGGACATGCCTTGGGCTGAGGACAGCCCTTGGCGTGGGGACATCTCTTGGTGTCGGGTCTTCCCTTAGTGTGGGGACATGTCTTGGGGTGGGGATATCTATTGGCATGAGAACATCCCTTGGGGTGGTGACATCTCTTGGCATGGGGACATCTCTTGGTGTCGGGTCATCCCTTGAGGTGGGGGTATCTCTTGACATGAGGACATCCCTTGGCATGGGGACATCGCTCGACTTGAGGACATCTCTTGGGGTGGAGACATGTTTTGGCGTGGGGATATCTCTTGGCATGGGAACATCCCTTGGTGTGGTGACATCCCTTGGCATAGGGACATCTCTTGGTGTTGGGTCATCCCTTGGGGTGGGGACATCTCTCAACATGAGGACATGTTTTGGGGTGGGGACATGTTTTGGGGTGGGGCTATCTCTTGGCATGGGGACATCTCTTGGCGTGGGGACATCTCTTGGTGTCGGGTCATCCCTTGAGGTGGGGGTATCTCTCGAGATGAGGACATCCCTTGGGGTGGGGACATCTCTCGACATGAGGACATCTCTTTGGGTGGGGACATGTTGTGGGGTGGGGACATGCCTTGGGCTGAGGACAGCCCTTGGCGTGGGGACATCTCTTGGTGTTGGGTCTTCCCTTGGCGTGGGGACATCTCTCGACATGAGGACATCTCTTGGGTTGGGGACATGTTTTGGGGTGGGGATATCTCTTGGCATGAGAACATCCCTTGGGGTGGTGACATCTCTTGGCATGGGGACATCTCTTGGTGTCGGGTCATCCCTTGGGGTGGGGGTATCTCTTGGCATGGGGACATCCCTTGGGGTGGGGACATCTCTGGACATGAGGACATCCCTTGGGGTGGGGACATGCCTTGGCATGGGGACATCTCTTGGGGTGGAGACATCCCTTGGCACGAGGACATCCTTTGGGGTGACAACTTTCCCTGCAGCAGGGCCACCTCTTGGGGTGGGGACGTCCCTCGGGGTGAGGAGATCCTTACGGTGGCGGGACGTCCCTTGGGGTAGGGCCATCCCTTGGGGACGGTCCTGCCCCGTGCTCACCTTCTCCTTCTTCTGCTTGGCGGCCTCCTCGGCGGCCAACAGGGCTTTGTAGTAGGGGCTGCGCTCAGCGGTGAAGTGGACCTTGGAGAGGGCGTGTTCCACCAGGGCCACCGAGAGGTTGAGGCCCTCGATGTGCAGCCACCCGATGAAGTTCCCCGCCTTGTCCATGCTCTCCACCTCCACCTCCACCTGCGGGCGACCCGGCGGAGAGGGACGTCAGCCTCCCCCTGCGACCTCAGGGGGTGGGCAGGAGGTGGCCACGGGTCCGTCCCCCCATCCCATCCCATCCCATCCCATCCCATCCCATCCCATCCCATCCCATCCCATCCCATCCCATCCCATCCCATCCCATCCCATCCCATCTCATCCCATCTCATCCCATCCCATCCCATCCCATCCCATCCCATCCCATCCCAGGGCACCCAGATCTGCTCTGTGGGCACCCAAAACTCCTCCTGGGCACCTAGATCTGGTCCCTGGGCACCCAAATCTGCTCCCGGGCACCCAGATCTGCTCTGTGGGCAACCAGATCTGCTCCGGGGCACCTAGATCTGGTCCCTGGGCACCCAAATCTGCTCTGTGGGCACCCAGATCTGCTCCCGGGCACCCAGATCTGCTCTGAGGGCAACCAAATCTGCTCCCGGGCACCCACATCTGGTCCCTGGTCACCCAGATCTGCTCTGTGGGCACCCAAAACTACTCCTGGGCACCTAGATCTGGTCCCTGGGCACCCAAATCTGCTCCTGGGCACCCACATCTGGTCCCTGGGCACCCAAATCTGCTCTGTGGGCACCCAGATCTGCTCCCGGGCACCCAGATCTGCTCTGTGGGCAACCAGATCTGCTCCCGGGCACCTAGATCTGATCTCTTGGCACACAAATCTCCTCCCGGGCACCCAGATCTGCTCTGTGGGCAACCAGATTTGCTCCTAGGCACCTACATCTGGTCCCTGGGCACCCAAATCTGCTCCTGGGCACCCACATCTGGTCCCTGGGCACCCAAATCTGCTCTGTGGGCACCCAGATCTGCTCCCGGGCACCCAGATCTGCTCTGTGGGCAACCAGATCTGCTCCCGGGCACCTAGATCTGATCTCTTGGCACACAAATCTGCTCCCGGGCACCCAGATCTGCTCTGTGGGCAACCAGATCTGCTCCCGGGCACCTAGATCTGATCTCTTGGCACCCAAATCTCCTCCTGGGCACCCAGGTCTGCTATGTGGGCAACCAGATTTGCTGTCAGGCACCTAGATCTGGTCCCTGGGCACCCAGATCTACTCTGTGGGCACCCAGATCTGCTCCAGGGCACCTACATCTGATCTCTTGGCACCCAAATCTCCTCCTGGACACCCAGGTCTGCTATGTGGGCAACCAGATTTGCTGTCAGGCACCTAGATCTGGTCCCTGGGCACCCAGATCTGCTCCTGGGCACCTACATCTGGTCCCTGGGCACCCAGATCTGCTCCTGGGCACCTACATCTGGTCCCTGGGCACCCAGATCTGCTCCTGGGCACCTACATCTGGTCCCTGGGCACCCAGATCTGCTCCCGGGCACCCAGATCTGCTCTGAGGGCAACCAAATCTGCTCCCGGGCACCCACATCTGGTCCCTGGGCACCCAGATCTGCTCTGTGGGCACCCAAAACTACTCCTGGGCACCTAGATCTGGTCCCTGGGCACCCAAATCTGCTCCTGGGCACCCACATCTGGTCCCTGGGCACCCAAATCTTCTCTGTGGGCACCCATATCTGGTCCCAAGCAGC
>NW_009649184.1:9588-9814 GCF_000708025.1 Charadrius vociferus
ACTCTGCCCACGGGAACCCAGATCTGCTCTGTGAGCAACCAGATCTGCTCCCGGGCACCTACATCTGGTCCCTGGGCACCCAAATCTGCTCCCGGGCACCCAGATCTGCTCTGTGGGCAACCAGCTCTGCTGCCAGCCGTGCGCAGGGAAGGGAACCAGCCGGGACGAGGGCAGGAGGACGCCGTCCTCGGTGACTCGAGCTCCCTGCCTGCTCCCTGCCTGCTCC
>NW_009649185.1:0-1606 GCF_000708025.1 Charadrius vociferus
CCAAAGTCCAGGGTGGTCAGTTTTCTGCACCTATTAGCATTTGAAGAAGATCGGCTAGAGAACAGTCAATCTCATGAAATGTTTTGAAGTTTCTAAATTTGTTTTATTAAAAATAGGAACAAAGCCAAAAGCAGGCTCAACTCCTTGCTCTTCCTGACTTGCAGTAATCTGTGCTGCAGCTCTGCTCTCTTCTAGGCCAAGGCAGACTGATGCCCTAACCATCGGTCACAACTTGAAAAAATAGTTGTCTTTATAGCATATGAGGCTATGTTTCACTTACAACTTTGTTTGTTTTATCCAATTATAGCATTCCTATATCCAATAAGCTATTTACCCTAAACCTAGCCTAGAAATGGCACTGCAATGATAAATTTTGGCCCTCAGGGGGAGAGGAAGACCCAAGTACCCTTATCTTGATGAAGACAGCAGGGCAGTCCAGGACATGGCCATTCTCCCAGCAGGAGGCAAGTTAAAGTAAGACACCTGACAAGTGCCAGAGGGAACAACATGGATAAAATAGTGGCTCCTGGAATGGGAGGATGATGGAAAGATTCAAGATGACCTCAGCAGGACAAATCGTTTTGCAAAAGAGCAACACATGGGATTGGAACCCAACCACAAATGCCTGAGGGAACCTGCTGCAAAAACAAATGTGAAATAAAATGATGATGAACAATATTATTAAATATGGATTAATTTCTCTCATTCATTTCTGTCAGTTTTAATGTTTTGCTAGGTTCCTGACAGCTTTTACTGGGAAGAATCCACACAATGTTAGCATATTTCAATTTTACGTTACACATGCCAATTTATAGATGTTATTTAGGATAATGCAGTATTACGTGGCATATTAATGTCTCATGTATTATGAAAAGCACTCAAGCATGTAGATACGGAAGATCAATAAGACCTCTTAGGATGGTTATGCCATCATATTATTTTAGAGGTGGCTTTCCCTGTCAGGAAAGAGGAAAATTCACTCAAAAAACGCAGGACTTAGAGGACAAGATAGAGGGGCACAAAGCTACTGAACTGTTGTTATCAGTTAAAGTAGAACAAGCACAAAAACAAATTAAAGAACAGCAATTAAAACACCAAAAACTTGGAGAATGCATTGAAATGATGTTATTGCAATCACCAAACCCTCCCAAAATAACTCAAATTAGAAAATTAATTGTGCTTCCTGAAGACTGCGATGGTGATATACTGTGGGAGAATTTTTAGAGATCAATGGTCACCCTGTGAGCACCCCAAGCACTGAGAACTTGTTGACGACAGTGTAAGCTTCAAGGAATGTCGAAGGTCAAATTGTGCTTTGTGAACGGCTGAGTTATGTGAAGGGAGGAAAGAACTGTTGCTGAATGTACCGATAAGCAGGATTTTTGAGTAAAACATAGAAGTAGATAACTATGCGAGTGAACAGCTGGGGCTAGCCAGTCATATAGTAGAGATGCTTGTTTGAACTATGCATGTAACCAATTATTGCTTGAGTGTTGCGTGGCGCGGGAGAAAATTGTCTATATTAGCTGAGCTATCTGTGTAATAAAGTGGCATTTACCCTGATCATATTGGTCGTGGTGTATCTGTCCGTGCTTCTGCGTCAACA
>NW_009649185.1:7372-17998 GCF_000708025.1 Charadrius vociferus
GACCAATATGATCAGGGTAAATGCCACTTTATTGCACAGATAGCTCAGCTAATATAGACAATTTTCTCCCGCGCCACGCAACACTCAAGCAATAATTGGTTACATGCATAGTTCAAACAAGCATCTCTACTATATGACTGGCTAGCCCCAGCTGTTCACTCGCATAGTTATCTACTTCTATGTTTTACTCAAAAATCCTGCTTATCGGTACATTCAGCAACAGTTCTTTCCTCCCTTCACATAACTCAGCCGTTCACAAAGCACAATTTGACCTTCGACATTCCTTGAAGCTTACACTGTCGTCAACAAGTTCTCAGTGCTTGGGGTGCTCACAGGGTGACCATTGATCTCTAAAAATTCTCCCACAGAAAGATATGTTTTTCATGGTCCCTTTACAGGAGGGGATAAAGAAAAATTTGCTTACACATGGGAAGGCATTAAATATACTTTTATCAGACTTCCTTAATGGTATAAACACTCACCCACAATTGTTCATGCTGCACTTGCTGAACTTTTACAGACAGTTTCAATCCCTGATGGAGTAAAACTCTATCAATATATAGATGATATTCTAATTGGAGGAACCTCTCCTGAAGAGGTGAGAGAAGGGGTAGAAGCAGCTTGGCAAGCATTGCATGCAGCAAATATTGAAATTCCACACAAAAAATGTCAGGGACCAAGCAAGGAAGTGAAATTTCTGGGCACCTGGTGGATCCCTGGCAGCGCAGCAATCCCACGGGACACTCTGGATATAATAGAGCGATCACAAATGCCCTAGTCTAGAAAAGAATTACAGCAGTTGATGGGCACTTTAGGGTACTAGAGGAAAAGTACCGGGATTCTCCATCATTTCTTGCCCACTGTATTCACCTTTACGAAAAGGGAAAACGTGGACATGGGACTCGGAACATGAGGAGGCAGTTAAAACCTTAATACAAGAATTAAAGACATATCAATCTCTAGAACCTGTCCATCCCCATGACCCTATTATATCAGAATGGGGTTTTGCAGAACATGGTACTTATTGTAATTTATTCCAAACTGGTCCTGATGGACTGAAAAGACCTATACTGTTTAGCTCAACTGCATTTAAAGAGACAGAACAAAGATATTCTAAATGGGAAAGGGGCCTCCTGTCCTTAGCCCGAGCAATTAAACAAGTCGAGAAAATACAACAGGAGCAAGCTTTTCAAATCAGAGGTTCATTTAATCTATTGGAAATGGTCCTAAAGGGGTCTGCTCCTCCAGAAGGGATTGCACAAAAATCCACTGTTAGGAAATGGTATGCCTACCTTGTGGGAGTAGCAGATGACATGCAGCTAACTGAAGGGTATGCTAAAATTTCTAAATTACAGATGCCTATTAACAATGACTCACTAGCAACACAACAACCATTTAAACCTTCACTGATCTTGGATGCACCCACCTTCACTGAAGATACACCAACTGAAGGCGTTTGTTTTACTGATGCTTCAGCAAAGAGAGTAAATGGCAAATAGCAATATAAAGCTGTTGCTTTAGAAATTGTTGTGGTTTAGGCCCAATCAGCTACTGGGGGCCTGGGGGACCCCAAATGGGACCGACAGATGCTCCCCTCTACCCCTCTTCAAAGAGAGAGGCACAGGAGGAAAAAAGAGACTTACGAGTTTAGAAGGAAATAAACTACTTTAATGAAATATTATTAATAAAATAAAAAGAAATAATGAAATATATACAAAACCGTATCAAGCTTCCAAGATGACAATCACAACACCGGCTGGCACTGGGGCAGTCCCAGGCTGGACTCCATGACGGGCAGGAGCTGGATTCCTGATCTGCATTCAGGATTGGGATCACAGGCAGATGAACAGAGTCCTCCTCAGACATCGGCCATTGAAGGAAGAGAGTTGACCCTTTGATCCCTCAGCCTTTATACTGAGCATGAGGCAGATGGGATGGTATACCCTGTTGGTCAGTTTTGGGTCACCTGTCCTGTCTGCTCCTCCTTGCAGGTGGGACCCCACTATGCTTTTCCGCTTCCAACCCTCCAGCGGGGCAAATAACACAGCTAGCTGACCTTGGTTGTTATAGCAATAAGTATAAGCAGGAGCCTCTCTGCATACCATGCCTGAGCATCAACTATAAACATAAGTCTTATCACTCTGAGAGTGAACAGTTTTCTGCACAATATGCTGTTAATAAAGCAGCTTAGGACTCTCTCTCACTAGCAAAGACTCTCTTGCTAACAATGGCTCTCTCTAGCAAGGACCGAGTTCCATGGTGCCTGCATTCCCGCTTGCGTGCCTTTACCAGGTGCTGCTTCGGAGATCCCTCACTTTGTGAGGTATCGAGATTAAATTTACTCTTTGCATTTCACCTGTGGTTTTGTGGTTATTCCTGTACCCTGCCTGTGTCAGCTCACACATCAAGTAAAAAAAAAAAAAAAAAAGCATAATTTGATATTTGCCTGCTTGTAAAAAAAATAATCTTAAAATTGGTCATTGTGTTTTATTAGTCTTATTTTGTTGCACTTTTAAGCATTCATGTCTATGTAATTACATCTACTTTTATCATTAAATAATTAAATTCACAAACCTTTTTGTGAGTAATGTGCACTGAAGCCCACCTGTGACATTTTCATTTGGAATGTATCACCTTGATCTGTACCTGGTAAAATAAAAATTCACATATGGTTAACCCTATAGAACCACACAGGAGATCCAGTCCTGCTGCTTCTGAGTGTAGCTATATAGGGACTGTATGTAATTTTCTCCAAACCCACCAATTCCACTAAAGCATTTCCAACATTTACAAACAATGGAAATCTGAGAGCTGATAAACAGTAGAATATTTTGAGGATTTAATGGCAAATTGATAAGATGGCTGCATGGAGCCATGACACTATGGAGTCTCTTCCAAAAGAGGCAAAAGATGATGATAGATGGCTTGGATCAGTCTGCACAGTGTTGTTCCTGTGGCTAATCTGTTTTTATGTACCCTAGGAAGTACTAATAGTACACTGAAATTAGCAGCTTTAATAACTATATTCACAACTTTCAAATGAATGTTTATCATAATATGACTTATAAAAACTGCTGTAAATGTGACATGCAGGAATATTTCCCAAGCTATATGGGTGAGACTCAAGTAGCAGGAATTCAACAGGAATACTCAGCAAAACCCAAGAAGGGGGAAGCTCAACTGATCCCCTTGATTTGATTAGCAACATGGGCCTGGTAAAGAACAGACGGAGGTGAAAAAGAAGGGGAAGATTTCATCGTGAGCACAGTAAGGCTGCAGCCATGCAAAGCTCCTTTGGGAGGGCTGATAGCAGGTCACAAGTCTCCTAGGTAAGGTCTAAATTTGACATGGCTGGCTTTTGGGTGAATGAAGTGCCTCTGAGTCACCTATACAGCAACTTTGTCCAAACAGTACACAGAGGAGTGCAGGTGATGCTAGGGATGGAGCCTGGTACATACCACACAGATTGCATTACTGTAGCTTTTCAGTTCTGCAATCAGTAACATAGTCTTCTGATTTGCTTTTTATCTTTACATTTGCTTACCATTTACAGAGAAACACAAGTGAATCTGACAAGCATAAGGATACCTTTACTCCTCCAGTGGTAATAGCTCCAAATACATTTGGACACATATGGACAAGCCCTCAATGGACGCTTGAAACCCAGGACTTGACTGAAATTTTCAGCAACTGGGGGACATTTCCCACAAATCTGCAGAAACCAACTTGAAGCTCAGGCTCATTAGGGGAGGGGTAGCTGGGGAAACACCTGTGCAAAGCAGAGCCCTCCTGGGGAGCAACAAGCAGGTCTATCTGCCCCTCGTTTTCACAGTACTACACTAAGGTGAAGCTAAATAAAATCCTCAGCTCCTTAAGGTAAGAGAATCTGATCTAATTTTCAGAGACATGGAATATTTTACCTTCTGTGCTAAAAATGTGCTCTCTGAGTATTTGTTTCTTCCAGTAGTACAGCCTCAGATGACACATTAAAGAAATACTTTGTTGGATGACTACTAATTTATTTGATTTCTTTAATTAAGTTTTTAGTATCAAGTTTATGCCTGATTAAGTATCCCAAAATTTTGGGGGAAAAAAAGAATAAAATAAGAAGAGCGCAGGAAACCATGATGTTACTCTATTTCCTTCTGTATTATTTGAGTAAGCATTCCACATGTAACAAAAAAAAAATTATTTTCATTCATATTACTGAATTGCTTCTTAGACTATATTCCTATACAAGGGAGCATTCAGATAGGAAAGAGATAATCCAAGGCAAAGAAAAAAAGACTGAAGTTGCTCAGGAAATATTGGTTTTGCTTTTTCAGCCAGTTAAAGACCACCAATATTTCACTAGTTCATAAAGATTAATTTTAGTTTCAGTCTGTCCTGTCATTTGCCTCAGTGGCCAGTGTGGCCTAAACCATGACACAGTCTCACTAGTATAACAATGCATGCATTTTATACAGCTTATATAGAGAACATGCACTTTCACATGCACACAATAAAATGACCTTTCAAAAATTGCAATAATATATACAACTGTAATATTACTTACAGCAATGCAAAATCTGGTTATATTGTCTTCATTGCATTTGCCTATCACTGTTTTCAAGTTGGAGCCACCATGTGATTCACCATCTGTCACAACAACCATTACTTTTGTGGCTGTTGGGCATCCTCCCAATTCAGGTGAGAAGGCATACTGTCTGTTAGAAAATATTGGATTTATCAGATTGTCCTGGTTTGAGGTAAAACAGAACCAATTTTCTTTTCAGTAATTTTATTTTGCAGCTAAGCCTCTTCTAACTAACTGAAGTCTCTGATATTAATGGCATATTTTTAAGACAGTGTCTGCTTCCAGAGTGATAAGACCTGATTGTTTATAACTTATGCCAAGGCATGGTATGCAGAGAGACTCCTGCTTATACTTATTGCTATAACAACCAAGGCCAGCTAACATTGTTATGTGCCACATTGGAGGGTCGGAAGTGGAAAAGCCTAAAGGGGGTCACACCTGTGGGGAGGAGCGGACAGGACAGGTGACCCAAAATTGACCAACAGGGTATTCCATCCTGTCATTGTAGAGACGGACACGACACTGAATATCCAGTTGCAGCAATCGTATATTTTATTTTACAAGCAGTGCTCTTTTATGTACTTTTACCTGGATGCTTATCTGTGCATATTCTCTACCATTCTACTTTTGCCCAATCCGCTCTCACATCACATGCCATCCAGCCAATACAATTGTTGATCACGCGCTGTTCATGCTCTGGTCAAAGCCAGGATGTTTGGCACCCCTTATCTTGTTTGCTCGGATCTTCTCAGGATTCTGCAGTTTCTTCAAGGATACACGGGTATCTGTTCAGGGTCAGTGTTAAACTTGTATTCTGATCCCTCGGACCAGCCGAGGTCTGCCACACCATCCCGTCTGCCACACCATCCCATCTGCTTCATGCGGAGTATAAAAGCTGAAGGATCAAAGGGTCAGCTCTCTTTCTTCAATGGCCGGTGTCTGAGGAGGACTCTGTCTGTTCGTCTGCCTTTGATCCTGATCCGTGCATTCCTGAATCCAGTTCCCGTTTGTCGCTGAGTCCAGTCTGGGACTTTTCCAGTGCCAGCCAGTGACATGATTGTCATCCTGAGAGCTCGATACAGTTTTGTATATATTGTATATATATCATTATTTTATTTTTTATTATTAATATTTCATTAAAGTAGTTTAGTTTCTTTTAAACTCATAAATCTCTTTTCTCTCTCTTTCTCCTTTCCCTTCCAAGAGAGGTGGGGGAGAGAATCTGTCGTTCGTTTCAGTGGCCAGTCCAGCCCAAACCAAATATCAGTTTATAATGGATGAAATTCTGTATACATACTGTAATGAATATGTCCATGACTGACTTAGAACAAGGTGCATCTGTAGTACTTTACTTTTTTATTTGTAAGTTAACAGTCTGTAGTAAGAATTTTTAATTATGTTCCTAATAGCTTTTTCTCAGAGCATTGCTCAAAGAACCATCAGAAATGTAATCCAGGAAGTAGAGGAGGAAAAAACCCCAAACAGGTAGGACTGGATGGTATTTCTGATAGAGATGTTCATTCCACGGAAAACAATTTTTTTTTTGTACAAATGTTTTTAAATAAAAAGGTTTTTTTGTAAGAACTATTAATGTTTTGTAATACCAGAGTAGCCAGAAATTGGCTCCACCAAGATCAAACAAAAGAAAAAAAAATAATACTAGGTTCCTCAATACTACTGCAAATTTGGACTTCACTCTGTCCCTAAATAAGATTTTTCAAGGCCATTTGATTCAGCATGTATTTTGGCCTAGAGTCCTGCCCTTGATTCAATTGCAAAATAGCATCTTGCTATTGAGGAACAGACCTGGTTTCTATATGCATTCAGAGTCATGGTATATAATTTTAAGTTTTTCCTATTTTTCATGCTGCTGGTGCTACAGTGACAAACTGACACCAGACAAAAGATTTTATTTTCTCTGCAGTCAACCAAGGCCTGACCTGCAAACACGAGTGTTATCGGTCCCACTGAATCCCTGGATAAATTTTACTTCTTTTAGTGATTTTGTATCTTTCCTAAAAGCTTGTCCATGGTGTTGGATGCACTGTCCTGTTTAGACATCTGAGACAGCCCAAAAAATTCTGTTGTTTACCAGAACTACTTTAGTGTAGAGTTTAACCCAAAGGTTAAGGACTTGTTTATCAGAAAGTCTAGATTATATATCCCTGTACTGTTCTGCACGGGGCACTGTAAAAATGTACTTGATGGATTCTGCCTGGCACTAGGAACCTCCTCAGAGGCTCCAAGCACTTGCACTCCCAGTGGGAATGAAATTCAGGATGTGCTCATCACCACGTAAGACAATGTCATGGTTTCAACTGGGATGGAGTTAACTTTCTTTCTAAAAGCTGGTGTGGGGCTATGTTTTGGATTTGGGATGAGAGCAATGTTGACAGTACACTGATGTTTTTCATAGAATCATAAAATGGTTTAGGTTGGTCCACATCATTCCTTTGCTGACATATTTCCAACTCCTCCATTTCACACACCTCTGATTGGAACAACTCCCATGATATTTCAATAATTCTTTGCCTACTGAGTTACATGCAAGGAAGATACACCAATGGCGCCACAGAATCATAGAACAGATTAGGTTGGAAGAGACCTTAAGGATCATCTAGTTCCAACCCCCCTGCCATGGGCAGGAACACCTTCCACGAGACCAGGTTACTCAAAACCCCATCCAACCTGGCCTTGAACACTTCTGGGGATGAGGCCTCCAAAACTTCCCTGGGCAACCTGTTCCAGTGCCTCACCACCCTCATAGTGAAAAATTTCTTCCCAATATCTAATCTAAATCTACCCTCTTCTAGTTTGAAGCCATTCCCCCTTGTCCTATCACTACATGCCCTTGTAAAAAGGCCTTTTCCGGTTCAGTTTATAGTTTTAGGAATATTTAGGAAAAAGATACAAAATTTCATTCTTTAGGTGTATTGTAAGGAGATGTCCTTGAGAGGACAGTTAAATCTAAAATCCAAATTAATAGGGCTTTTAGGAATATTGCTGCAGTTTAACAGAGATCTTATAAATAAGGCCCATATATTTTCTGATGCATGTTTTTATGACCCAATAAAGCCAGGCATTTTGTCTTCTCAGTACATTGAAATGTTTTCTGCAAACCTACAACATGCCTACTCTGGCAATTCATCCCTGAAGAATACAACTGCATTAAGCATCTATGACTTTCTTATCCTTGAAGTTATTTAATGAGTTATTTTTCCCACTAATATGTAAACTTTTCCCTATGGCTCAGCAGTACTTGTATCCAACACAATGAAAAAACCTAAACCAAACCTTATGAGCAGTAGCTCTTTTGCATGTCTGAGCTCTTCAGATTTTCTATTCTTCCCTTTTCTAGAGTAATTCTGAAAAGGTCAGGTCACTTTCAGCACTTCTCCACTAGGCACTTTCTAGAGTATTTGCCTAAATTTTTTTGGAGCAAACAATGCTGTCACCTTTTCTTACTTCTCATTGATACTGTTGCTGTCCCCTCATTTCACTTTCACTTCCTTCTTTCCCCCACTAGGAGCTCTCCATACTAGTGGGGAGCCCAAGCTAAAAGGTTGCTAGCACAGTACAACTTGCTAGTTTGGCCCCTGTTCTGCACTGCACCCTCTCACTTCAAATGGCTGTGTGATCTATTAATTAGGAATGTGTAGTCTTAACCTGCAGAATAAAATCTTGTTTTGTTGTTGCTTTTTGAACTTCTGGTCTCTAGTGATGTTCTCTCCCTAGAAAAACATAGTGACTGCAAACAAATCTGAATTAGACTTGTATATGTAATGACCAAGGCATAATCCTTTTAGACTGTGCAGTTCACTTTGTACTGCAGTTTGCTAAAGACTTGCATGTTCTGCCTAGTCACTGGGATTTTGTCATTCATTTTAATTATAGACTTTAGAAAGGATGATTTTCTTTTCTTCTGTTAAAATAAATTTGTTGTAATTAAACCACAGAAATATAAAATATGCAGTAATGCTAGCTTTATAGTACTAATACATGTTTAAAATATTTGCAGGTGTCCTGGTTTGAAGTAAAACAGAACCAATTTTCTTTTCAGTAATTTTACTTTGCAGCTAAGCCTCTTCAAACTAACTGAACTCTCTGAAATTAATGGCATATTTTTCAGACACGTCTAAGGCCGACGTCTAAGGAGGACTTTGTCTGTTCGTCTGCCTTTGATCCCAATCCTGAATCCAGATCCAGAATTCAGTTCCCATCTGTCACTGAGTCCAGTCTGGGACTTTCCCAGTGCCTGCCAGTGTCATGATTGTCATCCTGAGAGCTCGATACAGTTTTGTATATACTGTATATATTTAATGATTATTTTATTAATAATATCTTATATTTTTATTATTTTATTATTAATATTTCATTAAAGTAGTTTAGTTTCTTTTAAACTCATAAGTCTAATTTTTCTCATTCTTCTCTCACTTGGGAGCCAGGTTAACTTATCCTCTGTGCCTCTACGGATAACCAACTGACAACTTGTAGTTAATGGTCTCTCACACATGTTAAATGTTGGCTTCTCTCCCCCGGCTATTCTTTTGCTGTTCTCTCAACTCAGAGCTCCATCTATTTTGTTGCTGGTGCACCAAGATCCAACTACACTGGCAGAGTAGTGGTTTATGTTCTTGACAGCCATGGTAATATCGCAATTGTTCAGTCCCAGAGAGGCAAGTATATTTTGGTCATGAATGCAGATTTTGCAGGCATCTGTTTTTATTGACATGGCAGTAAATTGCAATGCATTTGTTTTGAAAAATCCTCTTTCTTGCAATGCGATTAGAATACCACTTGCACTTTTCTCTGCCACTAGACTATTTCAATGAGATTAACTGCAACTCTTAAAAGGTATTTTAGGAAGTCATTCAATTAGTGGTAAAAGGTAATCTACAAATCCACTTAATGAATCATGCTGTCAACACTTCTAATTGAGAGAGACTCAATGAGCTCCACTCTGCCTGAGAAGTTGTGAAGATGATATCAAAAGAGAGATTTGGAAGCTCATTCTCTTTTTCTCCATTTGGGAAAGAGCAGAAAGTTTAGAGGGTTTGGGGTTTGGTTTGGCTTGTTTGTAAGACAAATCTGAGAGTAAATCAGAGATTGGGTAGTTTCATACTTCAATCATACAAATCCACATGCAAATGCAACTCTTACTACTGATTTCATATTGGCAACTATTTTGGCAGTGTGGTGTATTCTATGGATGATAACAGGGATTCTGTGACAGATGCACTCCTTGTGGGTGCACCAATGTTTATGAATGACCTGAAGAAGGAGGAAGGGAGAGTATACATGTTTTCTATCACAAAGGTAAGAAGCTGTAGCAAAGCTGGAATTGGCTTTCTGCCTACCCGTCCATGATAAGTGGTGTTATTTTCATTTGTAACTTGAGGGGTTTCCTGTTGTACCCTGGACTGCAGTTTTACCAAGGAAAAAGCAGTCCAAACTGCAATAGTTCTTAGTGGCAATGTCTGTTCTGTTAAACCAGCTCCAATGTAGGTAAGTCCGCACTGGGGAAGGGGATCGGAGGCGAAAAGGGCTGGCAAGGGGCTCTTTTGGGGCTTTTCAAAGCCAGAGAAAGCAACAAGCTCGCCCTCGTGTTTGTGTCAAAACCGGCAGCCTGGGGGTAGGGCTGCTGACGCAGCAGGGGCGGAGCCAGCACCACCCGCGGCAGTTCTAAAGGAGCTGTGAAAGAGCGCAGCAAGATTCCCTGGGCACCCGGTAAGTGGGCGGCCAGAGGGCGGCACCTGGGAGCATCGCAGAAGGGCGGACCCGCTGACCCCCCTGAGTGGGTGGACTGACCGGGCCACCAGGGCCTTGCCAGGTTGCTTGGACAGGGGCTGCTTCTCTACCATCTCGGTCAGGTAAGCCATGGTATCTACCCAACAGAGAACCATGGCCCCAAAGAACTGTGCACATACCAGCTCTGACGCTGCCTCACAGACAGAGCTGTTGTGTGAACATGTTGCTACCCAGGCATCAGGCTGCAGGGTGTGCCCTGCTTTCATGCCATTGTCAGATGGCTGCAGTGAGCATGGCTGTGG
>NW_009649185.1:18158-26102 GCF_000708025.1 Charadrius vociferus
CTCTCCCCAATCAGCTGAACAGGGCGGATTGGAGGACAGGGGGCAATGGCAACATGTTCCTGCCCGACGCAGCAGGCGCCGCAGGCATCCCTGCCCATCAACTCTCACACCTTCCCAAGTACCACTGCACAACAGATACACTGTCCTGCAGGAGGAACGGAACAACAGTGAGGATGGTAATCCTCCCAGGTTGGAGGACTCGCTGAGGCCTAGTCAGACCACAACCCAAATCAAAACTTCCTCAGTGAAAAAGAAAAGACGGGTCATTGTTATGGGGGACTCAATTCTGAGGGGGACGGAGGGCCCCATATGTAGACCGGACCCGCTACATAGGGAGGTTTGCTGCCTCCCTGGGGCCCGGGTTCGTGACGTTAAGAGAAAGCTTCCGTCCCTGGTACGGCAATCGGATTATTATCCCCTTTTAGTGTTTCAGATAGGTAGTGACGATGTAGTAAGAAGAACGCCAAGAGCAATGAAGAAGGATTTCAGGGCCCTAGGACGACTAGTTAAGGGATCAGGAGCCCAAGTCTTGTTTTCTTCTGTCCCTCCTGTTGCAGGGAATGATGAGGAGGTTAACTGGAAGAGCCAGCAGGGCAATGACTGGCTCTGAACTTGGTGCCACAGACAGGGTTTTGGGTTCTTCGATCATGGCCTGATTTACAGATCACCAGGCCTGCTGGCAGCAGATGGGAAAAGCCTGTCACGCAGGGGGAAAATGGTTCTTGGAACGGCGTTAGCAGGGCTCATTGGGAGAGCTTTAAACTAGATTTGAAGGGGGATGGGCGTGTAACTGGGCTCGCTGGAGAGGCGCCTGGGCATAGTAGCTCAGCAACTGTGGGGCCGAGCACTAGTATTTTTGATAATCAGAAGGCCCACCACTCCTCAAGGGCAAAAACTACACACTCATTGGGTTTTCTGAAATGCCTGTACACCAATGCGTGTAGCATGGGGAATAAACAAGAGGAGTTAGAGATCTGTGTGCGGTCGCAGAACCATGACCTCATTGCAATTACTGAGACGTGGTGGGATGGCTCACATGATTGGAACACTGTCATGGAGGGCTATGTTCTTTTTAGGAAGGATAGGCCGGCAAGGCGAGGTGGTGGAGTTGCTCTTTATGTGAGGGAGCAACTGGAATGTATCGAGCTCTCCCTGGGAACAGATGATGAGCAAGTTGAGAGCTTGTGGGTAAGGATCAAGGGGCAGGGTAATATGAGAGACACAGTTGTGGGTGTCTATTACAGGCCACCTGATTAGGATGGGGAAGTTGATGAGGCCTTCTACAGACAGGTGAGAATCGCCTCACAATCACAGGCCTTGATTCTCATGGGGGACTTCAACTACCCTGATATCTGCTGGGAAGGCCACACAGCTGGGCACGTACAGTCCAGGAGGTTCCTCCAGTGCATTGATGACAACTTTTTGACTCAGGTGGTGGAGGAACCTACAAGGAGAGGTGCTTTACTGGACCTGATACTCACAAACAAAGAGGGACTGGTGGAGGATGTAAAGGTTGGGGGCAGACTGGGCTGCAGCGATCATGAGAAGATAGAGTTCAGGATTAAGTGTAGAATAGACAAAATGACAAGTAGAGTTGAAACCCTAAACTTCAGGAGGGCTAAATTTGATCGTTTCAAAGAATTGCTTGGGCAAATCCCATGGGAAAGGGCTCTAGAGGGTAAGGGGGCTCTAGAGAGCTGGCTGCTATTTAAGCGTCACCTCCTCCAAGCTCAGGATCAGTGCATCCCAAAGAGAAAGAAATCAGGCAAGGGGAGAAGGAGACCTGCTTGGCTGAGCAGGGACCTTCTGAAAAGGCTCAGGTGGAAGAAGGGAGTTTACAATAGGTGGAAGAAGGGGCTGACTGCTTGGGAGGAATACAAGAATGCTGTCAGGGTATGCAGGGAGGAAACAAGGAAAGCCAAGGCAGCCTTGGAATTGAACCTGGCGAGGGATGTCAAGGCCAACAGGAAGGGTTTCTTTAAGTATATAGGAGACAAAAGGAAAACTAGGGAAAATGTGGGCCCGTTGTTGAATGAGACAGGTGCTGTGGTGACGGATGATGCAGAGAAGGCGGAGTTGCTAAATGCCTTCTTTGCTTCTGTCTTCACTGTTCGGGCCAGTCCTTGTGAGACCCCGACTTTGCAGGTAACAGAGAAAGTCTGGGGGAAACAAGACTATCCCTTGGTTGACAAGGAGCACGTTAAAGATCAGTTAGATAAATTGGATATACATAAATCCATGGGGCCTGATGGGATGCACCCTCGTGTGCTGAGGGAGCTGGGGGAAGTCATTGCTGGGCCTCTCTCCATTATCTTTGAAAGGTCCTGGAGGACAGGTGAGGTGCCTGAGGACTGGAGGATAGCCAATGTCACTCCAGTCTTCAAAAAGGGCAGGAAGGATGACCCGGGAAACTACAGGCCGGTCAGCCTCACCTCCATCCCTGGGAAGATGATGGAGCAGCTTGTTCTGGGAGTCATCTCAAAGCACCTGGATGAAAAGAAGATTATCAGAAGTAGTCAACATGGATTCACCAAGGGGAAGTCATGTCTGACTAATCTGATAGCCTTCTATGACAAAGTAACTAGATGGGTGGATGAGGGGAGGGCAGTGGATGTTGTCTACCTTGACTTTGGCAAGGCTTTCGACACTGTCTCCCACATCATCCTCACAGGAAAGCTTAGGAAGTGTGGCTTAGATGAATGGACGGTGAGGTGGATTGAGAACTGGCTCACAGATAGAGCTCAGAGGGTTGTGGTTAGTGGCGCAGAGTCTAGTTGGAGGTTAGTAACAAGTGGTGTCCCTCAGGGGTCAGTACTGGGCCCAGTTTTGTTCAACATATTCATCAATGATCTGGATGAAGGGATAGAGTGTACCATCAGCAAGTTTGCTGATGACACAAAACTGGGAGGAGTGGCTGACACGCCAGAAGGCTGTGCTGCCTTACAGCGTGACCTCGCCAGGCTGGAGAGTTGGGCAGAAAGAAACCTTATGAAGTTCAACAAGGGTAAGTGTAGGGTACTGCACCTGGGGAGGAATAACCCCATGCACCAGTACAGGTTGGGGGCTGACCTCCTGGAGAGCAGCTCTGTGGAGAGGGACCTGGGAGTCCTGGTGGACAACAGGATGACCATGAGCCAGCAATGTGCCCTGGCGGCCAAGAAGGCGAATGGCATCCTGGGGTGCATCAAGAAGAGTGTGGCCAGCAGGTCGAGGGAGGTCATCCTCCCCCTCTACTCTGCCCTGGTGAGACCGCATCTGGAGTACTGTGTCCAGTTCTGGGCTCCCCAGTTCAAGAAGGACAGGGAACTGTCCTTTGCTGGAGAGGGTCCAGCAAAGGGCAACGAAGATGATTAGGGGATTGGAACATCTCTCCTATGGAGAAGGGCTTAGGGACTTGGGTCTCTTTAGTCTAGAGAAAAGAAGATTGAGGGGGGATCTTATTAATACTTACAAATACTTAACGGGAGGATGCCAGGGGGATGGGAGCAGTCTTTTTTCAGTGGCGCCCAGTGATAGGAAGAGGGGTAATGGGCATAAACTTGAACATAGGAAGTTCCATCTTAACATGAGGAGGAACTTCTTTACTTTGAGGGTAGTGGAGCACTGGAACAGGCTGCCCAGAGAGGTGGTGGAGTCTCCCACTCTGGAGACATTCAAAACCCGCCTGGACGCTGTCCTGTGCAACGTGCTGTAGGTGACCCTGCTCTGGCAGGGGGGTTGGACTAGATGATCTCCAGAGGTCCCTTCCAACCCTAACTATTCTGTGATTCTGTGAAATCAGAGTGATCAGAAGAGTGATCCCTGGCCCCATGGCCAACTGGTGCAGACTAGCTCAAGGTGGCATTGCTTCAGGCTAGCTTCTGGCCACACAAGTGCTAAAAAGCCTTTGGCTCTGGATCTTTTCAGAGCCCCTAAGTCACTATTTAGTGTATCTTTTTCAAAGTGTTTGAAATACTGTGAGTGGTGTTTTTGGAACGAGAAACAGAGCGTGTGCTTTGCATAAGCACAGGGGTAAATGGTTTCAAGGCTGCCTGGTTTAGAGGACTGCGGATGGAGCCCTGGCCAGCGTCATCTTGCCCATTCTGCTTTTCAGGAGCAGCTACAAACTTTCCCCAGAAACACTTGTGTATGTAATCTGGGAATAAGCCAGTTGGAACAGACCAAAATGGAGCCAATAAACAAGTTAATAGCTAAGCACTATTAGTGACCAGGGGCCTGCTGCTCTAAGTGGCTCCCTGGTCCTGGTTTTAGGCAGTGTACACAAATATAATACAAGGTTGTTCATTTCTCTGAAAAACTTAGCTTGAGGCTGTTGCTAATTAATTGTTTGCCATTTGATTTTGGCAAATCTGTTCAACACCTAACAGTATTCCCAAAACAGTTCTAATAAATGCTCTTCTACCAGTTTTCTGCATTGTTTTGTAGACTTTCACACTGGATGGTTGCTATTACTCATGTTGTCATCTTTGTCAGCAAAACTGTCTTATTTGTCTGATGCTTGACTGACTGTGGTTTTTATTCAGACCTGTGGTAGGTGTTATTAAAATATGTTTTAACAGTCCTGAAGCCTCTGGCACTTTTGAACAGCCCCACAATCAATTGTGGTTGTCTGGATATGCAAAGTAAATTAATACCTGCTATCCATCAGTGAAAACAGAATATGGCCTTTTTACTAGGTAAATTGCAATCAAATAAATAGAGAAGAAGGACCATCCTCTTCAACAGCAGCTCACAGTCAGGTCATCCTGCAGCAACAGGAAACTGTACCCTAAGGCAATTTCAAGGTAGATGGAGGTGCTGGAAGTGGTTCTGCTGGCAACTCACATTGGTCTGTGACTGAGGAATTAGACACATGATGCCGTGAAAAGCTGAAATCAGGACTCAATAGTCTTGGTGACTATTAAGCAGGTATCCTTTATTGCAGCGCTGGGTGCAAGGGGGATCGCTCCTCCAAACTTGCACACCATAAAGGGTTAGTTATACAGCTTATATACATGCCATATATACATATTCACAAGGTTTTCGGGGAAATGATTAACATGTTCATTACTTTTCCGGGAACTCATTACCATAAGTTGCTACCCACTCCCGTATGTGCATTATAGTCTCTCAGTGGTCCTTCAGAATCCTCTGGTAGTCGTTTACTCCTCTTTATCACTGTATTCTTTTGGTGAATTGTCCTTATCTGGTTGCCAAAGCCGTGAGCTTGGTCTGGGGGACAACCGGGTTTGTCATGTCACAGTGGTCCTGTTCTCTTTGTTGGGTGATAGTTGTAATAGTTTAAAGCTTGGCCTGTTGCTTAAAAATAAGGTTAGTTAATAAGTTTCCATTGGGTCCTCTCTTCATGCAAAATATGAAAGAAAAGAAAAATGAAATTTTTTTCATTTTTTGAAAACTGAATAAATTGGAAGCCTATCCTTACAGCTTTTAGACATTGTCAAATGTTAAGTTTAAAAATATTTAAAGTTAAATAATATATTAAGTTAAGAATAATGAGATAATGATTTTTATTTTTTTTAAAAGAACCTGGATTTGTGCAACTTGTCTATGTTGTGCAAATTATACTTTTCTAGCCATTTTTAATAAATAACTTGGCTGGTATTTCTAAAATTTTAAGCACAGAATTCTATCTGAGGTTAAAGATGAGAATGATATTTGCCAGAGAGTTGAATTTAAGCTAGCGTAAGTGTGATTATTATAATTATATATTATAAAGATCTCCAATCTTTACTTTTTCATTGGCACTGGAGAGGTCAGGAGATTAGCATTCGGACATTTGTTTTTTGCATTAGTTTAGTTAGGAAATTGCATTTCTGTTTCAAAGAGTTATGTCCAGTTACATAATTTCCATTCTCTCTGCATAAAAACTGGTAATTCAAAACTGGAACTGTATTTTTCAGTGTATTGCAAAACTTTCAGAACAGTCAGATGAGGACAGTGAGAGCATTTAAGCTTCATACATATGGTTATATTTGCTGTTAGTGCTTTGCATAGCATGCTTTAATTTTGCTGTGTAATGCTTGCCAAGACTCTGAGACATAATGCAAACTGAATGGGCAATACAATGGGGAAGGAATTCAGGATTGAGCAGTCCAAGGGGAATGTATTGGAAAACAGCACCAAAAAACAATGCACATATATACTGCTCCTATGTCTATGTCTAATCTGATGCAATGATAGTTGTGGTTTTGCTTTTTCTTTTTTTTTTTCCCCTCCTTTTTTAAAAGGGAATTTTGGATCAACAAGAACTCTTAAAAGGTCCACAGGGGTCAGAAAATGCTTGCTTTGGATCAGCAATCACTACGCTTGCAGACATTGATTTGGATGGCTTTAATGATGTTATAATAGGTGCACCACTGGAAAACCAACACTCTGGAGCAATTTACATTTACAATGGATTTCAAAAGACTATAATTACCAAATATTCTCAAGTAAATAACTTTGTTGCATAATGTACTCAGTGCCTTTAGATCTTTGAGAGGAAAACAGAAGGCTTCTCTATTTATTGGCCACTATTTCATCCTCTTAAAGGAGTAATGTTATTCTCATGGCTTATTTCAAGTTTTGTACCTCTTCTTAATTCAGCTGTCAGCATGTCCTGGATGATGTTGTGGTGCTTATAGCTAAAGTGTACAGAGGAAAAGGACTTGGAGGATGCTCTATCTGAGCCTCCCATAATTTTTGGTGCCTGTATATGAAGTCAGCTGATTTTTTTATACATTTTTTGACACCCATTATTCAGGGTTTTAGGGCTGATGTTGATACCAAGTATTAACCCTTGGTGCGCCATACGTGGACCTTGGGATTCTTCATGCAATCCAATCTTTGGTTTTGAGTGCTTTATTTGTGAACAGGATGTTTGGGTATGATTTAGCAGTGATTTCTGGTATAAACAGTGTCAAGGAAATTGGTCTGACTGGGATAGGATTGAATGTTCAGGCGAACTTAAGCTGGTAATCTGTGGGAATTTAGAAAATATGGAGAACCAATAAGATTTGTGTGGTGAAGGGACGTAAGACAGAGTAGTGGCGTGGCCCCTCAGTGTAAAGCCTGTACTAGTGACTCCCCACTTTGTCATCAACGTTGCCTGTTTGTTCGTGCTATGTGCTCAAAGTACTTAGCTCAAAGTTATAAGTACATTATTTCTTTTAACGGAAGGCAGGAGTTTTGTCTCAGCAGTTGCCTTGAATTCAGGTGTATTCGCTGCAGGGCGAGTACGCCTTTGCACTCTCTGTCTTGGGTAAGGTATTATTGTTGTCGGTTTAATCAGGCCGTATTCCTTAACTAGCAAGGAAGGTGGACAGAGAAAATTTTGCAGGATGCGACTAGGAAGGTGTCCTGGTTCCGTCAGGGATGGGGTTAATCTCCCCAGGAGCCGGCAGGGGGAAGGTATTCCATACCACGTGACCCATGCCCGAGCTATAAGAGGAGCTAGCCGGGGCGAGGAGAGGAGTCGCCACTCCGGGGTGGGCTGCGGCGGTGCGGGTCCTGTCGGTGCGCTTCGCGGGGGTACTGTCATGGCGTTTTCGTCTTTTCCTTTTGCTGTTCTGTTAAATTGGACTCTTTTAACCCACGAGTTTGGCCCTGTCATTTTCTTTTTTCCACGACTGTGGGAGTTGTGCGAGCGGCTGCGTGGTTCTTTGTTGCTGGCTGAGGCCAAACCACAACAGTTCTTATTGGCGCCCAACGTGGGGCCTGAAGGGTTGCAATAACAAATTTCTTGTATCCATTTCCCATATTGGTTAGATAGTTGCTGGCTACAATGTTACTTCGTTTGTTTGCGTGGCTGTGCTTTGCAAATTCTTACATGCTCTATCTACTCCCCGTGATGCTGTTTGTTATCTCGGGGAGAGGGATCAGGGCTATAATTTTGCTGTCATTTGCAATTTCAGCTTATGATATGATAACATCACTATTGAAGTGGCTTTGTTGGGGTGTCTATGC
>NW_009649185.1:31119-40048 GCF_000708025.1 Charadrius vociferus
TCCTTTTGTCTCCTATATACTTAAAGAAACCCTTCCTGTTGGCCTTGACATCCCTCGCCAGGTTCAATTCCAAGGCTGCCTTGGCTTTCCTTGTTTCCTCCCTGCATACCCTGACAGCATTCTTTTACTCGTCCCAAGTGGTCAGCCCCTTCTTCCACCTATTGTAAACTTCGTTCTTCCACCTGAGCTTTTTCAGAAGGTCCCTGCTCAGCCATGCAGGTCTCCTGCTTCTCTTGCCTGATTTCTTGCTCTTCGGGATGCACTGATCCTGAGCTTGGATGAAGTGATGCTTAAATATCAGCCAGCTCTCAAGCCCCCTTACCCTCTAGAGCCCTCTCCCATGGGATTTGTCCAAGCAATTCCTTGAACAGATCAAAGTTAGCCCTCCTGAAGTTTAACGTTTCAACTCTATTTGTCATTTTGTGCATACTGCACTTATCCCTGAATTCTGTCTTCTCATGATCACTGCAGCCATGGCTGGCCCCAACCTTAATGTCCTCCACCAGTCCCTCTTTGTTTGTCAGTATCAGGTCCAGTAAAGTACCTCTCCTTGTAGGCTCCTCCACCACCTGAGTCAAAAAGTTATCATCAATGCACTGGAAGAACCTCCTGGACTGTACATGCCCAGCTGCGTGGCCTTCCCAGCAGATATCAGGGTAGTTGAAGTCCCCCATGAGAACCAAAGCCTGTGACTGTGAGGCGATTGTCAGATTCTCACCTGTCTGTAGAAGGCCTCATCAACTTCCCCATCCTGATCAGGTGGCCCACCTGCACACAGGCCTACAAACTCTTTGTGTTACTGTAAATCGGCAAAAACAAACTTTCTAAGCCTTAATTTAAGTTTAGAAAGCAGGCACTTCTTTATTGCGGTGCCGGATGCACAGGGGATCACTCAACCTAATGTGCGTACTGAGTTGTTCCACTATGAAAATTATATACAATCAAAATATACTTCTTCATCACATTTCCAAGAAATAATTAACATATTCATATGATTTCCAAGAACTCACTAATATATGTAAATTTCCATGACGCATGCGCTTTCATTTACACTGGTGGTCGTCCAGGGTCCTCTGGTGGTCGTCCATAGTCTTCCTCACTGTGCCCGCTGGTTGAACCCAATCCTTGTGCATGCTCAGCTTGGTCACAGAGTTTCAACCCCCCCCTTTAATCTTGGAACCTCCAGAAGATTTTCTCTGTTTACTAACCAGGCCTACAACTTATCACTTTCTTGACAGGTACATCAAAGATACATTGTTCAACAGTTAATTTAGGTCATACCTAGTTACCATTACACAAATTATCCATCACCAAATACATATTATGGGTTTGATTTTCATTGATTGGTCCCTTGATTATACATTGCTATCAATACCCATATCCAAATAATTAATGGTTATTTCTATTGATATGTATTAATTTGGTTCTTGGTATTTAAATCAAGATGGGAAGGATAAGGGGGTTTCTAAGCAGCATCACTGGTGCATAACAAGTTTCTATAATTACTAGACTCAAACAAAAATTATCTATTCTTTTCTTCATTGTTTCATCTGGGTTCTACTTTTTCCTTGATACAAACCAATAATTACCTAGTGAGGGTTCTATGGTTATGAATTTCAGAACACACAGTACTCTAACATTCTACTTCTACTATAACCAAAATCTGTTGATTTTACAAGATTTGGAATATTTATACAGTTCAAACCACAGAAATACCACAGAAATACACACCCTTAATTACAATTATTCGTTAGTACCTTATCTTAACAATTTATATTGGTTAGTACAGTCTCTCGCATTCATTTAAAGCTACAATGTCCTTTAATTGATGTGTCCATGCTCCAGTACAGTGGGGGGGTAGTTCTGTTCAGTCTCTAATTGAGTCGGTGGTCACGAACTCCCACTGCTGCCTTTACCTGTCCCCCAGTTACTGCAAATCTTTGTTGACTTTGGTCCTCTTCCATCAGCTGTCTGGTTTTCAGTGGTTTTGGCACTTTCTGCATAAGGATGTTCCCTTGTTATCATCCTTCTGTTCTTCTTCAAGGGTACTTTCATTAGCAAGGCATGTATTGTTTATACAAAGTGTCTTGTTTCACAAGGCCTTGTAACCTTTTTACAGCTTTTTGCTCTTGCTTACTGAGAAATTCTACCTTCTAAAATACATCCTACCTTTTAAAATTAATTTTTACCTTTTTGAGGTGCATCAGCCCTGAGAGCTGACACATGGCCCCTGCATGATGCTAGGTCAGGTAGTTAGAAAGTCAGAGGACTTTGATTCCTGCTATGCTTTGCAGTGCTAATATCTTTGATTTGTTGATCACATTTAGTGCTGTTGTGGAGCCATGAGCTATAGGGCTAGAAGAGTATCCATACAGTACTAAGAAACAAAGGAGATATGAGGTATGTTGTATTTTAATGTTGCTCAGATCCAGCTGCTCTCTGTGATGGTGAGGCAGAGTGGAATAGGAATTTGACGTCTGCAACTAGATGAGAACAAAAGTCACCTGCTGGTGGCTTTTGAGGACCAGCTTCTGCATCTGCAGAGAATCTGCATGTTCCTTAGCCCTAGAAGTGACTGTGATGAATAAAGTTTCCAGGAACCGTGGGAAAATCCAAATTCAGTTGGCAGCCAGACACAAGTGGTGTTCCCCAGGGCTCAGTACTGAGGCCAGTTGT
This sequence comes from Charadrius vociferus, assembly GCF_000708025.1. NCBI lineage: Eukaryota > Metazoa > Chordata > Aves > Charadriiformes > Charadriidae > Charadrius > Charadrius vociferus. The sequence goes on from NW_009649185.1 coordinate 33,796, forward strand.
GATGGTGTGCTCCCCCTCCCCAGGCGCCAACCTGATTTTTATGTCCAAAAATGGTAACCCTGCCAAAGGGATAACCACCCGTGGTGATCATAATGATGTCATGATGGCTGCACCCGCACAAAGGCAATGTTTAAACCACTTATTGGAGAAGCCCCAGCAATTCTTAAAGCCCATCTAGTTGCAAAACAAGATGAGATCAAGAAAGACACAGAACACAATGAAGGACTAGGTGATAACGCTCAAAATGCCCGCAAGTAACTCCCTACATGGGCAGAATTAAGACTAATTGTTAGCTAAAGCTGTGAAATGGGCTGGGATGATGCACCAGCTGAAAAACTCAACTCCTTCAGTGCCAGTCCCCCTTTGGGAGGAATTGCAGGGCTTGAAGCAAAGTGAGTAAGGATCGGAAGGCAATTGGGCCTGCCTGTCTGGAAAGAGGAGGCTTATTGGTAGATGAGTGATAATGGCCCATGCATTTTGATTCCAGTTGGTCCTCAGGGATAATTGTTGAAGTTTTTAATATATACGGGAGCACAAATTTCAATACTAACACAAGATGCCGGGAAGCTGAGCGTGCAGTCCAGACCGCAAAGAATTAAAATTACTGGTGTGAACGGAGCGACCGTTGTGTGCCAAACTGCCAAAGTCAGTTTATGGCTCCTGGGCGAGAAGCGCATGGCAACTACTCGCTTTGCAACTAAAGATCATCATGAAAATATTTTAGGTTTCGATGTTTTAAATGGCCGAACCTGGCACCTGCCAGGCGGCAGCGTGTGGTCCTTCGCCTCAAACACTAACCCCAGCCCTTGTAGAAATTGGGAGGTGGCAGTGCAAGTGCTCTGCGTAGCCCTTGCGCTCACTGATTCAAAGATCGCTAATGTTCCTCAATATCGAATTTCTGCTGGGCACGAAATGGAATTTCTGAAGTCATAGCTGATTTGGAGAAATGACAAATTATCTCGAGAACCCATTCCCCATATAACTCGCCTGCCTGGCTAGTTCAGAAACCACTTGGGAGGTGGCGTTTAACAGTTGATTATTGGAGCCTAAATGCTAATACAGCCCCACTAACGGTCACTGTACCAAACATTGCAAACTTAACAGCTACTTTGCAAGCAGCTGCACATCCATGGATAGCAGCCTAGATGTAAAAGGTATGTTCTTTATTGTTCCCTTGAAGGAAGAGGATAAAGAGAAGTTTGCTTTCACTTGGGAGGGAATACAACGTATCTTTAACAGACTCCCACAGGGGTATAAACATTCACCCATAATTGCTTGCGCCACACTTGCTGAACTTTTACAGCCTCACTACCCCAAGATGTGAAACTGTACCAATATACAGATGATATTTTGATTGGAGGAACTTCCCCTGAGATGGTGGGGGAAGTGGCAGCAGCAGTGCATGTAAGAGTCGATCAGAAGACCAGTAATGTCTCAACATTGTCATCAACGACTAGACCCCAAAACCTGGACTAACATCTTAACATGAGTTTGCAGTGGCTTGCTGAGCTGGCTGTTATCAAACATGGAAACCTTGGAGAAAGGACTGAGGTACAAACTGTATCGTTACTATTGTACGAAGTTACAAACCGTGTCGATACCGTGGTACGAAAGTATGAATACTGTTGTTACCTGGTACAAGCCTATTTTACTGGAGCAGCAAAGCGAAGAACTGCTGTCGAAGAAGATGGACCGCACTGGCTCTGCCAGCATCGATGAAGTAATCTCGAACCTCAGTTGAACTTTCCTCATTATAATGTCATTATAATACAAAAGCACACCTCCTGGTAAGAAGCTACCCGCCTCCGAAGCTGACCACGCCTCAGACACTCCTCTCCGGGCATGCGTGGAAGCCTTACTCCAGACAGGTGGAGATTGGCACCTTTCCACGGGACAGAGGTGGAGTGGAGGTGGGTCCAAGGAGGAGCGAGGTGTGCTAGCAGCGGAACACCTTCTGGATTCGGGACCATTGGGACACCTGTGGACCCGTGGTGGTAGCTATAATCTTCTTTCCCCCTTTTTACTTCATCTTTCCTATTCTTTCTTTCTATCGCAAGCCCCTTTACGGGCAAAACCAATAAAGTGATTGTGTGTTGAAAGCATAACTCCCTGGGCCTGATGCCATTTCTTTTTGCACTTCGGGATCACAGCTGAAAGGAAACATCACACGTCCACCAAGGAGTGGACCGTGACAGTGTGGCAAGCACTAAATAAAGCAGAAATTGAGGTTCCACCTTGAAAATATCAGGGGCCAAGTAAAGAAGTAAAATTTGTAGGTACTTGTTGGATGGTGGGCAATGCTGTGATTCCTCCAGATACCTTAAGAAAAATCAAAGAGCTGCAAATGCCCTAATCAAAGACGGAGTTACAATTGATGGGGACTTCAGGACTGAAGAGAAGACAGGATGGAAACTTATTACCTAACCTCATTTTTAAGGAACAGGGTTAGCTTTAAACTATTACAACTATCACCCAACAAAGAGAACAGAATATCTTGAGACCATTGAGACAGGACAAACTGGTTCTCGGCCAGAACCAGCTCAGTGGCTTTGGCAAACAGATAAGGAACAAAGAACTACAGTTCACCAAAAGAATACAGTGATAAAGATGAGTAAAGGAAGTAAACAACTACCAGAGGATTCTGAAGGGCCACCTAGCGACTATAACACGAGAGTGGGTAGTAACCTATGGTAATGAGTTCCCGGAAAAGTAATGAACATGTTAATCATTTCTAAAGGAATCATATTCCTTTTGAATATGTGTATATGGCACGTATATAAGCTGTATAACTAACCCTTTATGGCACGCACATTAGGAGGAGTGTCCAGCACTGCAATAAAGAATACCTGCTTAATAGTCACCGAGACTATTGAGTCCTGATTTCTGCTTTTCAAGGCATCAGGATATTGGAGGAAGAATGTGCCTGGATTTTCTATAATTTCTCATACATTATACTCACTCTTATGGAAAGGCAAATCCTGGGAGTGGAAATCAGAACATAATGAGTCAGTGAAAGCTCTAATTGAAGAATTAAAAACACATTGGTCACTGGGACCAGTGCACCCCCATGACCCTATCATAGCCAAATGGGGTTTCACAGAACATGCTGCTTACTGTATCCTGGTCCAAACTGGCCCGGATGGGCCAAACCGACCTTTATTGTTTAGCTTAACTGCATTTAAAGAAACAGAACAATGGCATACTGAATGGGAAAAGGGACTTTTATTTTTAGTCCGAGTAGTTAAACAAGTTGAGAAAATACATCAGGGACAACCTGTGCAAAGTAGAGGACCATTTAATTTACTAGAAGCAATCCTAAAGGGGACTGCTCCCCCAGAAGGAGGTGCACAAAAACCCACTATCAGAAAATGGTGTGCCTATGTTACCTGCAAAAGAGGTCCAAGTCCTGATTCTCCTGAAACACAGAGACTATGTTTAGAGAGGAGACATTGCTTTATTCTGGCCAGGGTGCACGGTGGAATATTTCCACAAATCATGCACACCCCATGCTGGTTTTCTTGTCATATTTATACACGAAAGTAGCACACTCCCAGTTACAATGATTGATTAGTAATTTACATATGATTATAATATTGGTTATGTCATTCTCCTCAGTTACTGCGGGGAAGGGAAGGGTCTTCACATGGGCAAGGGTCTTCTTGGCCTATGGGCATGATTTTTAGTATTATAATGAAGGTAGCTCAGTTTAGGACATGCAGAATTTTCACCTTTCTGCCATGTTGGCTAGGCCTTTCAAAACATGGTAGATTAGTAGCATCCTCAAGGTTCGTCTGCTCCAGGATGTTTTACTTCAAAGGAAGATGACACCACCTGCTCTCTTTGATTAGGTGTTCTTTCTCATACGACTCAAGGATAGAATCCTTGTTATCCATAAGAACGTCTCAGAAAGTTCCTCTAATTATTAGCCCAGATACTTGTGAAAAAAACATTCCCAAGACCGACCATCTGGCCAAGTACATAACAAAATGGTTGTATGCAAGACCCTATATCAGAAGTTCAGCTAATGCCAATAGTTAACAGGCCTAACTAACTTTAATGCTAACAACCTTAAAGCTAACAACTTTAATATTAACAAAAATGGCTAAAATTTTAACTACAAGACAACACCTATCTAACAGGAGTTGTAGAAAATGTGCAATTAACTGAAGGACACGCTAAGGTCTCAAAATTGCAGATGCCCATAATCACAGACCCTTTAGCATTGTTACTGACATCGGGAATAAACTCCTTAACACCAATGCAGTATTAAGAAGCAGGCATTCTCTTTATTGCAGCGCTGGATGCACGGGGGATCACTCCGCCCAGCGTGCATACCACAGCTTCTAGCTAGACCCTATTTATTACAATGTAGGCTTTACATATTCATGACAATTATACATATGAAAATTATTTCATTACCCCCTCCCAGCCACACATGGACTTTCTTCCTTAGTGGTGATCCTGAGAGTCCTTGCTGTTGCCTTCAAAAGTGAGGCTAGCTGTTGATCCACTTTGTTATAATTAGGTCTCAGGTCTGGTAACTTCACTTGTTTTTCTGGTACTAATGCAAGGATGCCTTTTTCAGCTGCCTCTTTTGCAGTTTTGTCAGCCAGTCGGTTCCCCATGTTCACTGCGGTCTGTCCAAATTAATGTGCTTTACAGTGCATTATTGCCACCTCTTTAGGGTTTTGTATGTCCTATGGAAGTTGGAGGATCTCTTCCTTATATTTGATAGGTGAACCTTGGGCTGACAACAGTCCTCTTTCTTTCCAAATAGCCCCATGTGCATGAACCACCCCAAACACCTACTGTGAATCAGTCCATATATTTGCCTTCTTTCCTTCTGCTATGTTCAGAGCTTGTTGTAATGCCACCAACTCCACCTTTTGGGCTGATGTATTAACAGGTAATGTTCCAGCTTTTACTACCTGTGTGGTTGTGACAACGGCATATCCAGCCAGCCGTTTTCCATTTCGGACAAACCTGCTGCCATCCGTGAACAGCTCCAACTCGGGATCCATCAGTGGTTCATCCTTGAGGTCCTGTCTACTAGAATAGACCAGTTCAATAGTCTGTAAACAATCATGATGTAATGACTCGGAATCTCCTGCATCTGAATTTAGAAACATGGCTGGATTTCTTAGTTCTACATCATCTTGTTCTAACAAGACAACCTGGTATTTCAGCATGCGACTCGGGGATAACCAATGCCCCCCTTTTTGTTCCAGGACAGAAATCACCATGTGTGGAACATACACGGTAACTTTCTGTCCCATGGTTAGTTTTCTAGCTTCTTGAATCAGGAGGACAATGGCTGCTACTGCTCACAAGCACCCTGGCCATCCCTTACTTATGTTATCCAGCTGCTTAGAAAAGTACCCCACGGCCCTCCTCCACGGTCCCAGCTTTTGAGTCAATACACCCAAAGCCAGGTGCTGACGTTCATGGACAAACAGTTCAAAAGGTTTAGATGGATCAGGTAGTCCTAGTGCAGGGGCTGACATCAAGGCTTTCTTCAGATATCTAAAGGCAGTCTGGCATTCAGGGGTCCATAATAAATGGTTTTCCTTTGATTCTTTTATAGCTTCATAAAGAGGTTTCACCAGCAGTCTGTAATTTATTATCCACAACCTGCACCATCCAATCATTCCCAGAAACGCCCTTAATTCCCAGACAGTTCTTGGTTCTGGGATCTGGCAGATAGCCTTCTTTCTGTCAGTTCCCAATCTTCGTCGTCCCTGTAAAATCTCAAAACTCAGATAAGTCACAGTCTCTTTTCCTATTTGTGCTTTGTTCTTAGACACACAATATCCCCCTTGCCCCAGGAAATTCAAAAGGCTTATGATCTTCCGTAGGCATTCTTCACGAGTTTCTGAGTCCAACAAGATGTCATCCTCATATTGTAATATTACCCCTTCTGTGTTTCCTCTCCTCCACCGTTCTAATTCCTTTGCCAACTGATTACCAAATATTGTCGGGCTGTTTTTAAACCCTTGAGGCAACACAGTCCAAGTGAGTTGTGTTTTTCATCTGGTGGTGGGGCTCTCCCATTCAAAGGCAAATATTGCCTGGCTGCTTTTATCTAAAGGTATGCAGAAAAAGGCATCCTTGAGGTCGAGCACCGTAAACCATTTATGTTGCTCTATTAAGGCTGTTAGCAAAGTGTAAGGATTAGCTACCACCAGATGAAGATCTTGGACAATCTGATTTATAGCTCGTAGATCCTGAACCAATCTATACTCTTTGCCATTAT
>NW_009649185.1:40338-41050 GCF_000708025.1 Charadrius vociferus
GCTGGCCCAAACTAGTGGAATAACTGCATCTTCTACTTCTGCAGGAATCTCCTCCTCCGGTCTCTGTGTATTTTGTAACATAAAAATTCTTGCTTCCACTGCTTTTGACTCAGGTATTTTCAACCGCACCTCCCCGTCTTGAAAAGTTATTTGTGCATCTAATTTACTTAGCAAGTCCCTTCCCATCAAGGGTACCGGACATTCAGGCATATATAGAAATTGATGCCTATCCACTGTTTTCCTAAGTTAAATTTTAAGGGCTGTAGGAAGGGCCTGTTTTCTCATTTCCCTGTCTCACCAACAACACTTACAGTTTCGTGACTGAATTTTCCCTTACAAGTGTTAAGTACTGAATAAGTGGCTCCAGTATCTACTAAAAATTCTACCTCTTCATTCCCCAGATGCAATGTAACCAGGGGTTCAGCTGGGGATGATTCCCCTGGTCCCCTTCAGGATTCATCGAAGGTCATGAGCTTAACTGTTTGAAGGGACAGGTCCAAGTTTCCTGCCTGGGGGCATTCTCTTTTCCAATTGCCTCTCTCTCTATGAATCGCACACTGGTCTTCAGCGAGATGGGACCATGTGAACGGCAGGGGTCTCCCTGCTCCTCCATATCCTCCCCTGAAATACCCTCTCGCATTTCTCCCTCCCCTCTGTCCCGTGGTCAGGGCTGCAATCAATCTTTCTTCTCTCTGGTTTTCTTGCCTGATCT
>NW_009649186.1:0-693 GCF_000708025.1 Charadrius vociferus
GATTCGCTGCCCTCAAAACTGAGGAGTTGGGTGTGCTTTCAAGCAAAGCATCTAGGCCAACTAACCCTAAACCATGCAAGATCACCAGGAGGAAGTGGTGAGTGATGGTAGTGGGTGACTCCCTGCTGCAAGTGATGGAGGCACCCATCTGTTGACCTGACCTGTCATATAGAGAGGTTTGCTGCTTGCCAGAGGCCTGGATCTGGGATGCTATGGAGAGACTGCTGAAGCTTGTCTGACCCTTTGACTATTACCCCCTTCTTCCATGCAGGCACAAATGATACTGCCAGGGTCAACCTGGAGTCAAAAGTGGCTATAGAGCTCTGGGGGTGATAATCAGGGGTATGGGGGCCTAGGTGGTGTTCTCCTTGATCCTGCCAGTGAAGGGAAAGGGTGTGAGGAGGAGGGGACTGATACTGTATACCAATACCTGCTTGGGGAGCTGGTGTCAGCAACAGGGTTTTCGTTTCTATGACCATGGGTCCCTGTTTAAGGATGAACATCTGCTTGGGAGAGATGGAATCTACCTCACTAAGCACTGTAAGCAAGGAAGTGTCTACAAGGCACTGACGTGGGAGGGAAACAGACCCGTTCTGGGAAATCAGCATGCTGTGGTGCCTCTCTGAAGTGCCTGTACACTAATGCATGAAGTATAGGGAATAAACATGAGTCCTGGTGGACAACAGGATGACC
>NW_009649187.1:0-25225 GCF_000708025.1 Charadrius vociferus
CCTGGGAATCAGTCTACACAGAATAGTGCATATGTTTCAGTTTAAAGAGTAAAGAAACTAGAAGAGCATTAGGGCTTAAGAGCCCTTCTCTCAGCGTTGACAGCTGGTATGGATGGACCTTCATAAGACTGAAAAGATAACAATGAACAATAAGTTAGTCAAAGAATCGTAAAAATAATAAGTTTTCAAGAAACATGTGTAAATCATCTAGTCAGTATTACTCTCCACTCAAAGCAGATCCAACTTAAAAGCTAGCTTAGACCCTCATCCAGTTAAGTTTTGAAAATCTCCAATGACTTTATTTCTTTTGTACATCCTAGTTCTGTTCCCTTTTAGCTTTCATTTTGAATGGACCATGAACATGAAATGTAAGGGCTGTAACCTAGTCTGAAATAAAGCACAAAAAATCACTCTTAATCCCATTAAAAGAAACCCATGAGTTTAACAGAACATCATTAAAATTCATAGGTGCATAATGTAAAATATATATAATATCATGTTTGTAAACACAAGTAATTCTCATCAAATTGCACATGGTATATCTAAACTATTGATGAGGGAATATAAGGGATAGCAAAAGAAACTCATCATGTAGTGGCCATCTCATTCTGTCACAGTCCGTGAGGATTCTGATTCTGTTTCGATAGGACAAGGGGTAATGGTTTTAAACTGAAAGAGGGTAGATTCAAACTAGATATAAGCAAGATTATTTTCACAATGAGGGTGGTGAAACACTGGAAGAGGTTGTCCAGAGAGGTGGTAGATGCCCTGTCCCTGGAAACATTTAAGGACAAGTTGGACAAAACTCTAAGCAACCTGATCTAGTTGAAGATGTCCCTGCTTATTGCAGGGGGGGTTGGATTAGATGACCTTAGAAGACCACTTTTGACCCAAACTCTTCTATGATTCTATGTAAATGAAGCTGTCATTCCTAAGGATTCCTAAGTGAAAAATGACAGGAAGTAATAAAATGTGCTTTAAAAAATGTTGGAATACCATCAAATTACCAATTCAAGGAGAGTAGTTATTTACAATTAATCAAATTATTATGTTTTAGATTTCTAATGTTTTCTGTATGAGTCCCTTGAGGTGTAAGTAGTGGTTGCACATACTATAGATACTGTTCCAAATGTGGCCCGCTGCAAAACTGAATTATCATTTATGGTAGATGCCAACATTTTTGATACATCTTCTTGTTCTGAAAAGGAATTTTAAGTCAATATGTAGAAGTGATTAGGTAATAGATATTCAGAAAAATTTATGGTTGGAAAAAAATTAAAATGTTTCATCCTAATAGTTTGGGGCTTTTACCTGAGCTATATTTTGCAGCTTCCCATTTTAAATTCCTGGCACATAAATTTTCAGTAACTCTAGTGGAGTGCAAGTTAATTCTTGAGGCAGGCATGCTATTCTGTTCTGCTGCTCCATATAAGTACTGAGATTATTTTTTTTTGCAAGTATTTGTAAAAAAAGACAATATGAGGGTAGAAATATGAAAAAATAAAATCCTTATGTTTGACTTATACAGACACATTACACATTATTCTTTTGGTTTAGATTTTTCATTGTGCAGTCTTGGTAAACAAAGAGACAGCGTAGTGCCTTCCGAATCAATATGTCAAGTCATTTAGGGTATATCTTAGGATAACATCTGTTCCTTGCACTATCTTCACCCGAAACTGCTTCTGTATGGTTTAATTTATGATTGAAAGCAGTATTCTATGTGAATGAAAATCATGTCTTTGAGGTTTGAGGTACTAATTTTTCTTAACTTCTTAAAGCATGACCTGTGGCAAACACTAAAAATATTAGAACTATTAAAAAAATTAATAAACATATTTTAAAATAAGAACCAAAATAAAGCACAGAGTCCCTTCCTTTATTGTGCACTGACTGTAGACTTTAGAGGAATTCAAAACCTGCTTGCATGCTTTTCACATCAGAAACAATTCCTTTCAGGGAGCTGTTTCATCTTTTCTCTAAAAATGTGGATTTTATTTGTCAATGACAAAAGCTTGGTAACTGGAAAGATTCAACAGAAAGAGGTTTGTGGTTTCCATGGATCTTCTGCGTAAATGCTTTTCGATTTTAAATGGCCCTGTGGGTTTGTGACTGAATGCTTCTCGTAGACCAAGAAGATTTAATAATCAAAATGGTATTATTTTTATTTAGTGTGTGGTTTCTTCATGTCTTAAACAAGACTGTTTGTTCTCTCACTTTGCCTGAGGATACATCTTGCTCTAGCTCTGTGATTAGATTTTAGATACATGCAGTTGAAAATAAACCCAATTACCTAAGTAGATGGAAGGTAGAAGTAAATTGTGATTAGCGCATAATTGTAAAACCAGAGATGTAGAAGCCTGAAACACTATCTCTGTTTAATTTTGGGGATGTAGCACCTAATCCTTAACAGTACTTTAAAGATGGGGGGTTATTGCCTTTTTGGGAACATCCTCAGAAACACTAAGAATGCTTTAATACCTTAAAGTTTTAATATTTAAAAGCCAATAGAGCTACTTCCATATGTTATCCATACACAGACAGTATAAAAATATCTTCCGTGTTGTGGGTGGGTATTATTCAAGTGTATGCATAAAAGGGAAAGAGATGAAATTTACCATTGTTCTGTAAACCTCATAAGAAAGCACTTTATAAGGACATATGAATATATTAAATATGAATCTATTAATTATTAAGAATATGTATGTTACACGGTGGCCAGAACATGTATAATTTTAAAGTATTCTGAGAGTACTCTGTATAACAGTGCCCACCCAATCACTGTTATGTGACAGAAACCAGCTGATGCATTCAGCAGTTTTGCATACAATTATGTGCGAAGCTGTAATTTTCATTTTCATTGAAGAAAAGCAATTTTTTTTTGGCAGTAATGGCAGATTTCATGGGGCAACGTTAAATTTCCTAAACACATTATTTTAATGGCCTGTATCAATCAAACAGGCTTTATAAGATGCTTGAAATGTTTCAGGGCCAGCAAAAAAGATAAAAATGCTTTTTAGCTTGTTGGAGCTGTGCTTTCTTCCTACTGTTTTCTCTCTGTAAGTAGTAATACTAACATTTATCATTCAAGAATCAGTAAACTGAAGTAAAAATTGCGGTATTAGTGTAAAAAAAACAGGACGCTTTTTGAAAACAGTGAATTTAAAATTCCTGTATGTCTGCTAGTTTTTGGACCATTAAAGTTTATATTTTTCACATTTTGCCTATAATTATCTGTAACAGGAAAACAGAAATTCATTCTTATTTATATTATAATCTCCTTAAAGAAACAGTTTGTTTAAGTATGTGACTATCGTTGAGACTTTCCGTGTCTAATAACGTGGCGAGTCAACCTGAGATGGATAGAAGTCATTAGGTGCCCGTAAGTTTCACACGACTAGGGGGGCAGGTGAATAACAAAGATAAATATCTCAACATAAGGGAAGGCTGAAATGATAGAGAGGTGGCATAACTATGGGAAAGATCTCAAGAGGACCCTATACCTTTTCATACACCAAAGATAATTGTAAGACAAAATCTGTAGGACCTCACATTTCAGTTGTTTCTGTGCCCACATAAAAGTTCAGTAGAGAAAGGTGAGATTCTTTATGACCTGATCTCTGGAACAGGGGCTTAATATTGCATCAAAAGACACAAGGCTTGCAAAACAAATGTGCAAATTAACAATGCCGGTTTTGTGGAAATTCACATCTCTTGAGTATTTCTTGAATTTTTCTCTTCCTTCTAAACGATTTCAGTTCCCTCTGGCACTAGGGGCAAAGATCTTGCCCTTCATATAAGATCATTGATCTGTATAAGAGAAAAAGGAAAAGAAGATATGAGTTTAGGAGAAGAGAATTAACGTGTCCTCCCTAGAGATATTTCCCAGGAGTTCCTGTATTCTCTTTTCATTATCTGTTTGCACACATCTGTCATAAATGCTCAGCTGCGCAAACCTAAGAACAAGCGACCTGGGTCTACCAGTCATGTCCCTATCTTCATGACATCGGCTGTTTGGTCCTGAATATCTTCTGAATCATTCTGTGCTTGTACAGCAAAAGACCAGAAAATAAAACTTATTCTTTAGAAAATGGACAGTTTCACATAATACCTCTGCAACTCATTCAATCAAAATTATTCAGCTCTAACTTGGCAATATAGCTCAGAATAAAAAATAAGGTCTCAGAATATCTCTTTTTAATACAACAAATACTTTTCATACCTAAACCCAAAAATTTACCAAGCAGGGAATAAATAACCTCTGAATAAACTCTCCAGAAGTTCTACTCCTGTGAAAGTTGAAAATAGTGTATTTTCAGGTGATGTTAAAATTACAAAACAAGGACTTGACTGGTCCATTTGCTTTTTCTTCCGCAGTAGTTCTTAAAAATTTCATTCCTCTTGACAAAAAAAAAAAAAACAACAACATTGCCTACAAAGCAAGTATGTGTCAAACTCAACAATGCACAAAACACAGGAGGATTCAGGGGGTTGTGCTGGTGACTGCCATAATAAAATATGGGATTGACATAAATTCCTTTTTTAAAATATGATTTCAAAGTTTAGTCATAGGAGAACATAGACCAGAACCCCCTGTCAGTGACTTTCACAGCTGATCCAAATTAAAATATATTTCCTCCTGCTAGTCTTTCATTTGGTTCCTTGGCAGGCCTAATGAAATATTACATCAAGTAAAACCAAAGAAATCCATATTTTCTATTTAAAATTCAAGGTGAATCTACTGACAGTCATAAAACATTTATACTAATATAATGTGAATTGAGTATTAAATATGTGACAATATAAGGGTACAGCAAGTATTCTTACTATCTTTGCATGCTTTACTTTTCATTTCACTTTCATATTATATAAAATGGCATTGTCACATATAGGCTGTTATCAGAATTTCTTGTCTTGATGAGGGTTGATAGGTTAATGGTTCTTTTCTCCCCTTTAAAAGGCAGAAGGACACCCTGATGGTAATTGACTTTCCAAAGGTGTACTGTGATGCTCGGTGAAGCAGTTGTGTTTGATTCAGTAGGCTGGAACTGCAAAATAATTTCAGCTAACAGTTCCATGCCAGAGTAGTCAAATGCCTGGAAAAATGAGGTAGCAATGAATTGCTCCGAACAAGAGTATCAGCCATTTTACTACTAGAAATTAACTGTGGAAACAGAATTGAAAGGCCTGTTGTGTTTCCTAGGGATAAAATGATTGTGCAGATAGAAAATACTCAACACATGAGTATTATTTATCCTCCTATTATTTCTCTTCAAGCATTAACATAAACAGTTTTCCCTCTATGAGCTCCATGCTCTTTTTAAACTTTTTAAGACATAGATTCTTTAAGAAATACTAATATTTTCTTTCTCATCAACATGCTGCTTAATATTTTACTTCTTTCCTTCAGAAGTACATTGAGCACGAATACCTCCTTACCCTGAATTACGTTATATATTCATTATGCCTGAGGAGTGGTAGAAGTCAATAGTACTCAACTGCAGCATGGAATGCACTGTAAGAATCATCTCTCTCTTTGATTTCCAACAGCCCCCAAGGCATTGTCCTATAAAAAAGAAAAAAAAAAAAAAGAGGCAAGGTCCCTCTAGCTTCTTGGATACAATGTCTTTTCACGTTGGTCTAGCTCACCAAGAGACAATACAGTTATCTCTATGTAAATGAAAACCTTGAAAACCTTCTCTTTCTTCTGAATTTTCTCTAAAGATTTTTTTTGAGTTCTCAAATTCTTTTTTTATTTTTTGGGTATATACATTTTTGTTTCTCTGTCGTCTCTGCTGCCTCAGACTGTCTTACAGGGTCATGGTACAGCAAATTGCAACTGTACTGCCAGCCTGTAAATTCTTTTTCATTTGCAAAATACTGAAGTAGACATAATGGCTACACTAGATGTGAAGGATGTTAACCAAGTTGACTAGAAATAGCTTCAGCACATCCTCTTGACACATCCACTTGCAGGGCCTAAACTCTTACACTACCTAGCTGGCAGTGCACGAGGCATCATTTGACGTAGGCAGAAAGAAAGAGAAGCTCAGTATGAATATCTAGTGCAGTGGGCTCACGTGAGAGGGAAGTGTTTTTGAAGCTGTTCGATAGCTGAGGTTTCATATCTTCTGACACTGACTAACATTCCTCCCGCTTTATTGTCCAGGTCCCCATATCATGAGTCTCTAAGGGCAGATACAGCAAAGTATTTAAACTCCTACCTCGTGGCCAATTTTAATAAAAAATTGTTATTTTGTCAAATGGAGGCCTGGACATGTTAAGTTGAGCAAACAAATCTGCAGTGATTTTCTTAATAGTTTTGTCATTCATCTCTGTGTTTTAGTCTCTGCCTCTAAATGGAGATTATACACATTCTCACAAGGACATTATGAAGATGACTTAATGTTTGTGAAGCTCTTTATTTGCAATAAGATCTGGAAAGAAGGAGTATATATATAAATGAAGGGATATATATAAAAATGTCCAGTGATCTTTGTTCCTTCTGTGCTGAATGAATGAAATGTTTTATAGGAAAAAAATGGACTGTAAACAGGCAGTTAAAAAGAATAACAATATTGCCACATAAAGGTGCTAAATAGAGCTTTCACACAACTCTTAATTCTGCTATTATTTATCTTCTAGAGGTTGACTTGCGATATTAAAGTTTATTGTAGCATTATTAGTAGATTGTGAGAGGGTTTTTTTAGTGTATTCTCCATGTTTATATTCTACTTTGCAGACGGGGAAAAAGGGCTTAAGAAACATAGGCTATTTCTCTTCAGCAAGGCCATGAAGCAAAACTAACACAGTATTTGTAAATATGTTAATAAGTCAAGACTTTCTGGGAACAGGATTCAAAATAACTTTTTTTTTTAAATGAAAAGTATATTTTCAAAATCCTATCATTTCTACAGAGTCTTTTTTTTTATTTTATCAAAATTCCCAGGAAAAAGGACCATGAAATTATGTGATACATGAAAAATTCAGGAAGAATAATTTGAAAATCAGGCTCATAAATTCAGCTTTCTACAGAGCAGCTACTTATCTGTCTGCCTGCCTGCCGGGTACTTGAACTGTGGCATCTGGTTAGCTCCGAAGTTAATGACCATTTTCTATATGGATTACTTTCACAAAGATGTTAAAATCTAATCCCAGCTCAAGGAAAAATAAAGGGGAAAGTCATCTTGCTGTGGCTCCTCTTTATTTTCATGTTTATTTTGCAAGTGGCTAATAGATTGACATCTCTTCCTCTATGAACTGTACCCTGGAAGTAAGTAGAGCTAAATAGATAAATCTTTTTTTTTGTACTGAGGAAAAAGGAAAAAAATAATGTTTCGCTGGTATCTTTATATATCTAACGTGTACCTTTCTAGACTTGTGCATACAGAGAGGAATACTTTTAAATGTACATACATTTTAATCGAGTCATGTCTGCAATAAAGACTGTTTGAAGCTATTAAATCACTTCCTCATACATGGCCATTCTGCCAACCTCTGCACAAAAAAAACCTTAAAGTCAGTCTTGCATTATAGCCACAAAGCCAAGGTCTGCTCCCTTTTGGAAGAATTCATTCCAGAGTCAAGGTTCTTAATCTGGAAACAAGTTTGGGCTAGAGAATAGCCAGACATTCAGGCAAGAAATTCATCACTGGGTAGAACTCTCCTTTTACTTGCTGACTTACTGAGTAATATTTATGGAAATCAACTTAGAAGAATATACTGTATGTTAAGTTAGCAGAATGGATGCTGCCTGCAGGCTATTGCAGTCATTCTTGATGACATTATCCTGTTTCTATCAGATTGCCTATGTAGCTCCTAGTATTTTGTGGTAGGGTTCGCCTTACAAGAGGAGTTCTTGCTGAAAGGAAGCTGGAAAACAGTAAGCCATGATGTCAACAGAGGGACATCACCTCAAGCTGTGTCTGCTGCTCTGTTGGGGGTTTTTTGTGTTTATGTCAGTGCATGTGACAAAAAATTTTGTACTTACTGGTCTCAGGCAGCTGCAGCAGGAACTCGGGGGTTCCCTCTAATGTTCAATGAGTATGATTCCTCCCCCCACAAACTACTGCACATCATTTCGGCGTGTCTGCATAGCCTGATTTTCAGGCCGTAGGTGTTGCCTACGCTGCAGCTAAGAGGTGCGAGTGCAGCATGCTGAGACTTACCAGGCTAGCTTTAATCTAATTAGCTTGGATAACAATATTAGTAAAGACGTGATAGAATGAGCTTCAGTAAATAAATGTATTCTGATGTGAAAGCCTGCTAGCAATCATCAGGACATCCCTGGGTGGCCAGCAACAACAATGTACGAATTTTAAAAACTCTTCCCAAGGGCTATTGAAACAACAGCTTGGCAATTGCTTCAAAGCCCCAAATCATCCCACAGATAGTTTACAGTTTTCCCTGTAAAACAATTTTAAAATATTGTATAAATTAACTGCTTGTCAAGATCAAATTTTAGCTGGAAAAAAAGTTTTAATTTCCTCCCTGTGGCTTCCCAGTCTTTAAAGATTTGCATGCATGGCTATCTTGACTCCAACCAAACCCTCTGTGCTCGCTGGCTTCATCAGAACAGTCACATCTGTCAGAGCAGGGTTCTTCTGTCTTCTTAATGCTGCCTAGAGTTGCATTGTTGGTAGCCTGAGTATCATCGTTTGCATTCTTGAATGGTAGAAGAGTAACTCAAGTAGATGAAACTGGCTCCGGGTCCTGAGTTACTGCATGGTTGTGGAGAGGAGACAGCCCACTGGCTTGATGAGAAAAGTTAGAAAACTACTTCAGAAGTAGAAAAGGTAATAGGAAGACAAAAGCTGGTTACTGAACCAAAGTATATAGACCTTTAAAACCAAAAGGTCGTCATGAGACAAAGTAGTGAATGTAAGTCAGGCAAACAGTGTAAGAAAAGGTTGATCATTATTTTCAAAATAAGAAAATATACTGGGGGGGGGAGGTGGAGGTGGTTGAAAGGCATGTACTTGCTCAATCTGCAAGGTTCATCCTTCCAGTACTGCTTTGTTCTATTGTTCTGTGAATGAGTATTACTGGAAGTTGGCTGCAGCAGCAAAAGCAACAGAACCCAGCATCTATCCAGTTACAACCCTTGGTACCACTTTAACTGCTCTGGACAGTCTGCCCTGCGTACAAGCCCAGGCAGCACTATATGAAGTAGCAGCGGATGTTGGTATTAGGGCTGCACAGGGAACAGCACACACAGACTCCTCCTCCACAAGTCAGGCTTTGAGGGAGTAACAGGCAGTCAGTCACTGGCAAGGCTTAGTGAATACTGGGAGGGAACCACCCTAACCAGGGGATCCTTCAGATAAGATTATATTCGTCTTGCTCCTGCTTAAACTCACAAAGAGGCAATTGTGTTTCTTGGGCTTGGAGACAAAGTCCTGGATGCTATGATTTGTGAAGTCCCTTCATTTACAGTAACAGAGAAGTGCCTTGCGTTTAAACATAGGAAGGAAATTAAGAAGTCTCGTTCTGAAACAGATTTTCTGCATGACCTTGAACACTTAATCTCTCCTTGCTTGTTTTCTCATCTGTATGACAGGGATAGTAATGTTTATCAACCACACAGGGGGCTGTAAGACTAAATTAATTAATGTTATAAAGCACTTTGATTCTCTTACATAAAAGGTCTTCTAGAAGTATGAAGGATATCTATTTATTATCTGCATTTTCTTCACTTTTTATTCATGCCCTATCAATTCTACTTCAGCGTTTTCTTCAAAATTATTTGTCCTAATCATCTCATCTAGGTGAAAAAGAAGAAATTGACAAAAACTTATGATTGCATAGAGACTAATGTTTGGAAACACTAATCTTAATTTCTTTATTTTAAGTGTACTGCCTCACAACTAGCATATATATGGATCTTCTTGAACAATGTTTCTTCTCCTTGGTGACTTCCCAGTGTGGTCTTTTCATCTTTATATGCTGTTTAAGGTGTCCATGAGCTCACACAAGTGGGCAAGAGTATGAAATCCTACTGTTACAATTTAACTTCCATTTCTTTGATTGTATTTTCTCTTCATTCTACTTCAATCCTATTCCTCTCTTGCTGTCTTTTCTTCTATTTGGCAGACTTTTTTTCCCTTCACCCTTCAAGAATCTCAAATCCACCAATGACCAATCATTTGTATACACTGTCACTTCTATTTGCTGTTTTACTTTTTTTTTTCAATGAGACAAGGCAGGCAGTGTGCTGTGCTGGATATCAGTACAGTGCACCTCGGGTACACTGAAACCATTTGACTTCACCTTATGTCATTTCTAGAATGTATTTTCTTTCTCTTAGCAATGAGCAGGACTGGAATTTGGCTCGATTTTGCCACATTTCTGAAGCACTGTGTAGCTAAGTGCTTCCAGAACATCTGATGCTACTGTTGTAGTGTTCAGCAGCCTGCTGAAAGTGTGAGATATGAATTAGATTATCTAACACCCAAATACTGGCTTGTCTGAGATGTTAGATAAGGATATGATTTAAATGTATGTATCCAATCTGTAAAAAGTGGCAACACTGCAAAAAAATGAAATTGTAGGTTGCTTTGTAGGTAAATTCTATGGTGTAATCACTTCAGATGAGTTTGAAGTGCAGTTTCTTATACTTGCTTCTGTATTCCTATTTTTCTGCTCCTTACTATTTCATAGATAATTTGGGATTAACTTTTCTATGCCTCATTGCTTACCCTAGTCATTTCCTGAATTTCAAAAATGTCATTGAACATGTCTTTGTTAAAAATAATAATAAGCTATTAAGCTACCTTATTCAACATGCTCAAGTCAAAAGATATGTACAATCATTAAACTGCAGTGAATGAATGGATTTTGTAAGGAGGCAGCTTGTTCATTGGAATTTGTTGAGCTCTACAGAATAAGCCAAGTTTGAAGAAAAAAATACATACTTAATGACTTTGAAGTTATAAAATCTGAAGGGTTTTTTTTATGAATGTGGAAGATGATTTTCTCTGCTCTGTTTACAGCCTAGACCATTAGGAAAAAGACTGGCTGTAAATGTTAACATAAAATTTTCTAAGGCCTGACTTCTAATTCTGCTTCAGAAGGAGGTGGGGAAAGGAGGTTAAGAAATTATTAAATTAATTCTGGGTTTGATTTAAATGCTGATTTATTTAATCTTACTACAACTGTTTCTGTAAAAATCCTGCCTTGCAAAGGCTGTGAAATTTCCCAGTATTTATAACACATAGAAAACTAGTGGCCAGATTCTGGTTGCAATGTGTCCCACAGGTTACCAAGTTCCTCTTAGTCGTGATGGACAACATAATAGCAGTGAGTGGAAGTGTCTGTATCCCTGCATACTGTTTCCTGCACCAGAGGAGTGGCCTGAAGAGAAACTAATTTTGTCTACTGACAGAAGAGCATTGGTTAAACCAGGAAATGAGTCAGGATGTTCAGAGAATCAGCTGAGCTTCTAGGTGCGGTTGAACATTTTCCCCTTTGTCACTGAGCAGCATTCCTTCCAGCTGTAGCCTCACATGCACAGGGATGGTGCTCTCCACCTCAGAGACCGCAGCAGTGGAAGTGCTGTCCTCCATACATAATTTTGTGTTTTGCTTATATAAATGGAAAATGTGACGATGGTTTATTTTGCTGAATTTGGACATAGGAATGCAGGATGCCAACTTCAGTGAGACATCCCCTAGGACTTTAATGTAGCCTCATGATCATACATTTTGAATGACTGCTGCTTCCAAGTAGTTCGATGGCATTTAACCAGTTAAAGGGGTGTGAAACTATGTGCTTTCAGTCTTGGAATACAAGTCTTTACAGAAAGATTAACGCTAACCTTAACACTCTTCTTGGATATTTATGAGATCATGCTGAAGTCTTAGAGGCCCTCACATTTTAATGCATTTGCAAGGCTGTGTATTGAGTGAGTGAAGAAAAGTGTGGTATATGCAAAGGGATGTTTAATCCTCCTGATTTCTCCAGGTTGCTGCTCTGTGCAGAAGAAAAACATTTTGCCAAGTGGACTGTCCCTTTTTTCTTTGCCAAACTGAACTTCATTTCTTTTGTCATCCAGGAGTTAGGAAAATGTTTCTGTGATTTCCCTGAATTTCCCTGGGAACATTTTCAGGTTAAAGTGAATACAGCTGCTTCGTCTGAATATTTTTAATTTATAATGCTTACATATTTAATAACTATTAAATACAAATATCTAGGGGAGTGGAATAACTTTATTTGGGATGTAGGTTCTTTCATTAGACAAAGTTTTGTTCTTCATGGGACTGCGATAGCAACTACATTTACGAAAGACTTAAGTCAAGAGATTGCTAAAAGTGGGTCCATATAAACATTAAATATTAAGCTGTTTGCTTCATAAAGTACAGTGTTTATTGTGACAATATTTCATTCTTTGCTTTTCTGGTTTTAAGGACATGTTTAATGTTTCAGCAATATTGTATACTGAAGATATTTTGAGAAGGTAAAATTATTTAAAAAGCAGTATTCGACTACAAGTAAGGCAAATTAAAATATCAGTTATTATCTCTCAACAGATTTTACCTGATTAGTGGTGGAGTTCCTTTTATTATATGTGGGATTACAGCAGCAACCAATATCAATAATTATGGGATTGAAGGCAATGCACCATAGTAAGTATAAACCATTATCATAAAACTTTTAAGGAAAACATACTCTCTTTCTTATGCTGATAAATGTAACTGACTTAATAAAGGGTACAGACATGCCATTTGGGATGACATTTATTATGAAATTTTATTAAATAATAGCTATGAAAGAGCAATGTCTTAATCTGGGGCTTGCTGCTTCACCTCTACTAATTCAACTCCATTACGGTCAATAGAATCACTTTTCATTTACAGAATTACTCTTCATTTACATCTGAATGGGTGGAAAGGACTTTAAAAATACCTAATGGATAGCATATTTAATGGAGCTACTAATTAATTAAATACTTTCAGTTCATTATCTACCTTGAATTTATATCCTTCAGGTGACTTATTTAAAGTAATTTACAAATAATTATGTGAAAAAGGAGAGTAAAAATCCCTCCTCCCCTTCCTCCACACCCACACCTCCCTTAAAAACCAATTATTTTGGATTTTAGCCACCTAGAAACGTTCCAGTCACAATGTCTTGCAATCCTGACATAGCCCTCTGGTGTACTAGCGTGTTAGTGTTCAGTATACCTCCACGAGCTGTCCAGGCATCACATTGTTATTAATTCTTGGCACGAAACATGAGATATCAATAAAGTACAGTAAGTCTTTCCATAGAAGTGTAACAGAAAATGAATCAGACTGCAAAGTTAAATACATTCTGTGTAAATGATCAGCATGGCAATGACTGGCACACTAATGGATATATTAGTGCTCTGCCAGCCATAGTCCTCCAGAGGACGTCACTCTCAGTAACTTCTTTGGGCATCTATTGTAATACATTTGAAACTAGTTATGTTCTGGGTAAGAAAAGTGGAAACAAAAGAGGATGGTTTGTAAGTGAGCATTTGGCTCCTTAAAGGCATTTTTATAGGTAATTGAAATTAAAATTCTGGTAATAAATTAGTACATACCGTGGCTAACTGTTTGCTCTGCCTAGGGCCTAACTCATATTCATCTATTTATTCAAAGTTATCCAATTAGACAATCACTTATAATCAACAGTATATTAAAAGACTCAATTATTTATGTTCATAAATGTGAGACATTTTTCATTTTGGCACAGTTACGGAGGTTATACTTCTTTAATCATGTTAATCATAGCCAATCAATACCTGGTACCACCACCTGTACAAAAAGCAAGGCGCAGGTGAGAGATGGTTATAAGACTGGGTAAAAAGACAGCTTCTAATTCAACAACAGCAGAGTGAGTTATATGCCTTATTCATTTTTAATAGTATTAGTACTGTAAATGTAGATGCACAAACTTGAAATTTTTTTAAGGAACTGATTTTTTAAGTGATCCAAAATGAGATTCCACTTGAAATAAGTGCATCCCAAGAGACTGTTCCACCAGGGAGCATACCATTCTCCACTTTGCATCAAATATGCAGCATTCAAATGTACTTCAAGTATTCATGTAGCTTTGTGCTCTCTGCTTATCTAATTAAACATAGGTGGTAACTTACGTATCTTTTCACAGATATCTTTCGGGGAATCTTTTCATGTGCATGTCTGACAGCAAAATATATACTCCTTGGAGTGTGTCTCAGTTCATTAATAAATGTGTGCAAGTTTTTGTTTAAGGTTCAGATTTTAAAAATTTAAAGAAGTTATTCTGCAGTTTCTTGCGATAAATACCCAGTGGGGCTGCCTCTTTTTAGCTGAGAGGTTCTCAGCCTCGGAGAACAATTCTATCTGCCCTTTTTATAGTAAGTGGTAGACGATTCCTGGCTTGGCAAGAATGTGATATCGGAGAAGGTTCTTCGCTGTATTGGAGGGACTGCAACCAATCACACATGCCTAAATGAGTATGAAGTGTCACACAGTGTCACTTTTAAAGCTGGAATGGATCATGACAGATCACCTGGTCTGTCTTTCTGACCCAGTGGGAAAGTAGCTATATCCAAACCATTCCTGACAGTAAGTGCTTTAAATGCTCTGATAATGGATAGACCACACTTTATTCCAACAGCTTATTATCCTAGTTGACCTAACAGCTAGCAAACTTTTTGAAAAATCTAATTTAAATCTTTTTTGCTGCAGTTTAAGCCGATTACTTCTTGTCCTAGTCCAACAGATAAGGAAAGTAACTTATTCCTCTTTCCAGAAATCCATTCAATAGAGTATAAGAACCTAATAATGTCTGTACTAGCTTATACCGCCAGCTCAGTTCCCTGTCTGTAACCGTGGCTAAAAGCAGATCATAGAGAAGAGTAAAAACTAGGCAAATACTCCTTCTGCCCCGACCCAAGCTCTCCCACTTTCCATCTGGGATTTCATTAGCCTGAATTGTTTTCTTCCTCCATGTTTATTTGATTAGATCATTCATCCTCAGGACAGTCCTGTTAGACTGCTACTAAATTATGCAGCTGACTGAGGCTTACTCAGCTCGTACTGGCCTGTGAACTACTTTAAGCTGCTCTAAAACAGTTACGGTTATATTATTTAAAGCCTAGCAAATAATGCTCCAGATCCACGCTGCAATAATATTATGCTACCAGTGTATCACAAAGAGACCATCAATTTCCTTAATTTTTCTGAGGACATTCAAAGTGATGTAAATTAACTCCCAGGAATTTCAGAAACAGTGGAGAATTCAGAAATGGCATACATCTTTTGGGTCTGCTCACTGTAGAAATTGGTGACTGTTCAACGGGAAGTCTTTTTTCAGCCTCTCTTATTACTCAGGCTGTTCTCTACCTTGGCAACGTGAAAATTTTGTAAAAACAATCTTCAGGCTTAAGAGTTTGTATCAATGTTCATTGATACAAACCATTGAAATCTGTACATTTCTATTGCTCACACAGATTGTATAAACTATGCCTCATTTGCTTTTTAATCAAAGTATTAGCGCTGACATTTTCAATAGTAGAAAAACGGGTTGACATAAATGGTCTTATACTTCACTGCAATTCTAGATTCTAAACTGGCCTACATTTCTTGGAAATTTTCAGCTTTAAACTGTAAATTATACTAGACATTTTATTATTCTGTTAAAAAATACGAAAGTGATGCCTCAGCTTAATTGATATTAAAGACACACTCCCTTTCTCCACAACGACCCTATCTGAACTTCTGAGACACTGTTGGGTCACACAAGTTGGTCAGAAAGCCCAGTTTCACATCAGTTGGTTGCCATCTCATCTAATGCGGGCTATAAAATGTTCTTGACTCTCTTTTTTTGTTGTTTTCAGTTGCTGGATGGCATGGGAGCCCAGCCTCGGTGCTTTTTATGGGCCAGTAGCATTCATTGTGCTTGTCACCTGTGTTTACTTTCTTTGCACATACGTGCAACTGAAGCGCCATCCTGAACGCAAGTATGAGCTAAAGGAAAAGACAGAAGATCCGCAGAGGATGCCAAGTACTGAGGTGGGCCATGCTCATATTACAGACTCTGTGTCCGTTCCCCAGGCAACCTGCTCTATGATTACTTCTTCCTTATTGGAAAATGAGCATTCATTTAAGGCTCAGCTTCGAGCCGCAGCATTCACTTTGTTCCTGTTTACTGCCACTTGGACCTTTGGAGCCCTTGCAGTATCCCAAGGTCATTTCTTGGATATGATATTTAGCTGTCTTTACGGAGCCTTCTGTGTGACCTTGGGGCTTTTCATCCTGATCCATCACTGTGCAAAGCGAGATGATGTGTGGCATTGCTGGTGGTCCTGTTGCCCATCTAGAAGAAACACCTATTCTGTCCAAGTTAATGTGCGCCCAAAGGTTAACGTCAATGGTGACACTCAAGTTCATGCACCTTGTCTTCAGGAATCCCCGTGTCCCAACAAATCGGCTGTGTTTAATCATCCAGCGGCTAGCCACTGCAAACTTACTAACCTACAAGCCGTTCAAAATCATGTTAACTGCCTTTCGCCTGTGACACCGTGTTGTGCAAAAATGCACTGTGATCAGCTACTTGATGATGAAGCTCACATTCATGTCCACAACGAGGGAAGCTTCAGACCCAATATGCACATTCATAGATGTCTGAAAAGCAGAACTAAGCCACGTTATTTCAGTCGGCACAGGTCTGCAGGTGAAAGAGAATACGCCTATCACATTCCTTCAAGTATCGATGGCAGCATCCACAGCTCACATACAGACAGTCCCCACAGTACGCATGATAGCCAGTCAGGTCACAGACGGGCCTGCTGCTCAAAAAGTGATCCATATCCTACTGTCAACCAGCCTGAGAGTAGCGACGCAAGTACTGTAATATATAGTTGTGCTAAAATGCCAGAAAGTGACACTGTGCACCATCCAGCTCATTTTGAAATGCACCCACGGACACAGTCATTGCCGTTTAATACGACGAATCACAACGGAATTCTCAAGGGAAACATGCATGAAGCCATGATATACAGCTCAGATAGTACAGGAAATATCAAAACTGGCCCTTGGAAAAATGAAACTACTGTGTAGTTCATGGGCCATCATGATGTGTTTTTTCCCCTAAACCATCGTTAGCTTTGTTTTTATTCCAAACTAAATAAGATGACATATTTGTGTAGCTCAACCGTAAATTGTACAGCTTTGCCATCTTTATTTCCATTTTCTTAAGAAGAGTCTAAAAGAGAGAGATAGCGACAGTTTTAAAGTGAAGTTATTTTTAAAAGAAAGTTATAAAATTATTCTGAAAGGTAATTAGAAAATGAAGTCTAGACAATTGAATATGAGAGGCAATATCCTTTTGTTACACAGAACAACATTTCTTTAGAAATACATCATTTCATTCATTGTTTTCATTTTTGTTGTGTGGTAACTTCAGACACTTTTTATAAACATATCAGCATCTTAAACTCTTACTTATTTATTTTTGTAGCAAAATATTAGTACTGTGCCATGGATTTTAATCAGAAGTGACTATGGTAGAAATGATAAACAGGATTTTATAAAATTACAGCTTTTTAGATCTACAAAAGTGATACTGCCTCTAAAGATCTTCTGTAGCATATGGCCTGTAAAGTCGTGTAATGTACAGTCTCTGTTCTGTCCTTTTTCTTGTTGGAGAGAAGTGCTAGGTAATGTCTCTGTTACATCTATGGTGCTGTATTGGTTGTATTTTGCATGACATATGTCAGGATATACCATTTGCTGTTTTCTAGTGTTACATGTGTTAAAAAAAGAGCAAAAAAAAAAAGTGTTGTACAAGGCTGTGAAAAACCCTATTGATATTAATCTAGAGCATTATAAATCTACAGAAAAAAAATCACTCTGCACTAGTTTAAGTGGCACAATCCTTTGTATAAGGTTATATGATAGCTTTGATAAGGGTCCACTCTAATGTCTTTACAGAGCATGCACTACTCATCGTATGTGACACTGTGCGGTGTAATAGCAATTGTCTCAACAAGTTTTACACTTCTTTGTAAAGTATGCCTTTTGAACAAATCTGTAAGCTGTTTCACAAAAACCTTTCCACATCTGTTAAGGTAGAGCAGTTTTATCATTAACTCTTTGAGGACTACAGTTATTTTCTTAAAATAGCTTATTCTAGTTCAGAGACACTGTATATATGATATTGTCTATTTAGTTACATGATCAATGTAGTCCAGAGTTGTCAGGAAAGAGAAAGTTCAGTCATTTTCCAAAACCACACCTTCTTAGAGTCCATCTAGTAATTTCACCACTTGCTTTCTGAAAACTCGTTTCCTCCCCTAGCAAATTTCAGATCGTCCTCATCCTTTAATGCAAATGTGACCTTCAGAGAAGTTCTTTATGTTCATGATTTCTGCTGAATTGTAGGGCACTCCAGGATCAGTACCATTCTCTGTTAACAAGGCTCTTGGCAAGAAATTTTTTCATGTTTCCGTGAACATCTGGACACAAAGCATCAACTCACAGTACAGAACTGCATCATAATTATGCCTATATGAAATAAAACTGCTTTTTTCAAATAGGAAGGGTGAAGAATAATAATGAATCGCAGAAAGTGAATAGGAGCATAGAGCTGAGATGAAAATGTCTACAGTGGAAAGTGAGCAGTGCATCTATAAATAAGAGAAAAAGCACAATTCTGTATGGCCACATGAGAAAGTTTGCTGTCATGTCTTAACGCAGCCTTATGTAATTGCTACATTGCTGCAGAGAGGAAGTAGGAAATTCATCAGGAAATGTAGGAAAGATCATCAGTCTGCGATTTTCTGTGTATATGTTGCAGAAATCTTCACATACTTCAACCCACTGTTTTTCTGTTGTTAGCAGTTTATTAGCCTCTACCTTTTTTTTAATATGTAGGAATACATTTGCTAATAGTGTACATAAAGATGACAGTTATAATTGTTAGAATGTTATAAAAACATGTAAGTCAGATGAATGTGTTCTGCAGTGTTGCAGGTGGGAATTAGTACTCAAAGGGTTAATGCTCAGTATCTGAGTGCAAGAAATCTTGTTTTTCTGTATTTTTGTAAATTTGAAATATATATTGTAAAATCCAGCGGTGCAATGTATCCATCTCAGATTGTGTATTTTTAAAGGTGAGCAAGAAGAATGCACTAGGTGGTTGTCAAGTTTTAAGCCAATATACAACAGTTTCATGACTGCTTCTTTAGCTAATACGAAAAAAAATCCACGCCTGAGCTTTATTATGTATATGCTGTATATGCTTGAACTGTCTCTAAACTAAAATACAGTATTTTTCTTTGTTTGCATAATGAAATATTTTCTGTTTAATAATTATTTTTTTTTACTATCACTTTTAGTCATTCCACATAGACAGTGAGCCCTAAACAAGCATAGACATAATGTGAAATACCACTTCTCTGTGTCTCAGCACTATGTATATGTATATTCTGTAATAGCAAAATCCTAGGAGGCCTGTAGACCATTATGCAAAATATTCCACACACACAGCCAAGTGAAGTACTCACTCTGCAAGAACCCACTTGGTGAGCTGCTTTATTCAGCTTGTGTTTTAATCACCTCTGTTATTTTGTCTGAGAGGCTAGTTCCATCTTCATTAAGGCTTACAAAGAAGTAAATAGGTGCTGCTTTCCACAGAATATCTTATGTGATAAAACTCTCTGGAATTTAAACGTAAAATATTAAAACACTTTTCTTATTGTGTTAAAAATTAATCTAGTGGATATTTCCGGGCTAATTTGGAAGAGATGTGTTATGCAATAATCTGTTTGCATATTATTTTTTCAGAAAATATACAGTATAACTACAGAGTAGGAGAACATGATATTAAATAAATATAAAAATGTTTTGTAACATCAAATTTGACCAAAATGCTTTTTGTGCTTTTGATTTTTTTTTTCTCCTTAAGATAAATGAGATAATTTCAATGCTTTGGGAGTCCGGCTTTGTTTTATTGTGGGGTTTTGGTCAATTATAGTCAGTGAAGCATTACTACTTTACCTGATTTTCTTTCCTATAAAAATAAAGTCAATGAAATAACTGGAGTATAAAAGATGTATTGTCCTAGTAAATTCCTCATGGACATAGAATTGTAACATGCTTCAAAGTCATCATTAGTTTTGGTGATTCATTGATGACATAAAAATGACTGAACAGATTTTTACAGTTCACTTTTTGCCCGAGATCAAGCAAGAGAAATATAATCCAAAAAAGATAATTTTTGGAGAACGATGCAATCAACAGAAATCTGAAGGGTGCTTATTACAGTACTGCCAGGACAAAAATATGCTGTGATGCTGTAGTGTTCTTCTCCACATACAGAAGTTCCAGTTTTCATGACCAAATTTCAGATCTAAGTGACTCAGTTTTAAGACCGTTTACAAGAAGAATTCCTACCCAGCCTTATATAAAGAATTTTGGGTTTAAAATAAAGCATACATTTTTGCACATTATGCCTGATCATATGTGTTGTTCCCAGGAAGTCTGTTGGTTGTGTCTGCACTAACACGACTGTGAGCAGTTGCTGTCGGTGACCATAAACACATGTTCTCCTTCACCACACAGCTGCCTGCCAGCTGCCCTTTGGGCACCCTATCCAGATGTTAATGCACCGAGGGAGCTTCCACTGCAGCCCTAAAGCATTTTTGCTGTCTAAACCAAAAGCAAAGTCTGTGCTTAAAGCAAAGTCAAGGCCACCTTTGACAGACAACGCAGGCAATTGGGCAGCCTTCACTTGAACACTAAGGGCTGAAGGCGGATAAACCTAATGGAAGTGGCTTTAAGCAGTGCAACTCCTCCTCCTTCCAGCTCTCTGCCTAAACTACCTGCCTAGTAGGTCTGCTGCCTCCAGACGTCTGCCAAATCCAGGCAAATCCAGGCAAAATTAGCTTACCTAAATTTCCTGGTTGTGCTGTTTCACTCTCATTTCAGCTAATGAATTCAATTATCAGAAAAGCCCAATTTGGAGGAAACCTTTTCGGATGCTCTTTCACAAAGCTGCTTCAGGTTCATCATGTGTGGGGACATGGGTCTAAGTGTCCTGGAAGCCACGAAGATCTGAAATTGCTCTTGCACAGACACTAGTAAGGCTTACAAAGCTGACTGTGACTCCACTAATTTGGAGGTAGCTTCTGCTGTAAATTATATGGCCTTTTACAATGAAGAGATTTTCTGACAGATGAGGTGCGTCCATTTGAATATTTTGGAAAATGAAAGCTGTCATCAGAATCAGGCCAGTAACCTTTTTAACACAGAATCTTTTTTGCATGGACATGGAAAAAAAGGAAGGTGGGTACAGTTCTCTGTAAAAGAGACCACCTGTACTCTCACTGAGATGTTGTTGCCTGTGACAAAAATGACAGGCCGATGAAGCCATTAGCAGGTCAGCAGCTTCCTTACCAGAATATAAATTCAAATTCCTGTACCAGCATCCTACAGTTCAGAAAGAAGCTGCAGGAGGCAGCTGGATCAATCAGAATCCATCAGCTGGGTTTGAAGGTTGGCTGGCTGACTTCAGTCAAGCAATTTCCGTAGTAAGTTGCTGCTCGAGGCAGCTTTTACTTGCTTAGTTAACTCTACGGAGAAAGGAGCTTTTGCTTTGGTTGTTTGTTTTCTTTTGCTTTGCCCAGCTGGCCATTTTTTAATTAGCAATTGAATTGCTAAGAAAACTTATTCTATGGATCACCTTGACTATATAAGCCATGGAGGTTTGTTTCCTGTTACTATGTCTGCGAAGGTGCAAATGAATCCCTATTCCCTTATCCTACCCGCCTTTTACTTGAGCTTTTGAGGAGGTGACAAGCATCAGTGAATTCAGGGCAGTATTATAGAGCTCACTTCTCTGCAAAGAGAGTTGAAATTTGGTTTGCAAGCGCTAGAGCAGCTCAACCTCAGACAGATATCCTGCCTTAAGGTTAGGCAGCTGACCATGCCGGAGGGGTAAGGGGGTTTTTTGTAAACATGGTGTCTGTATACCCCACAGGTGCTACTGTCTCTTTACATTTTGATCTGTTTGAATTCCGTAGTGCCTTGCAGTCTGAACAACAAAATGACTGACTGTTCCCGTCAGCCTGTCACTCCGCTCCAGCTGTTCCCCTTAACCTGCAGCGCACTGTCAAGCGAGGTTGTCCAGCACAGTCAGTGTTTTCATTCATTCCTTTATTTGCTTCCCAGGGACTCAATAACACCCGAGGAAGGCAGCAGAAGGAGCTTATTTGGGGGGTTAGGTGGAAACTCCGGGAGAAGAGTAAGCGATAAAAAAATGATTGGGGTTTTTACATT
Source organism: Charadrius vociferus (assembly GCF_000708025.1). Lineage (NCBI taxonomy): Eukaryota > Metazoa > Chordata > Aves > Charadriiformes > Charadriidae > Charadrius > Charadrius vociferus. Next base: position 22,290 of record NW_009649187.1, read on the forward strand.
ATTCATATTCTTCTCACAGTACTTTCTTTTGTTAGCCCATTTGTTACTGAGGTGTAAGCAGTTACAGTCACTTATTCCCTGATTCTTTCCATTGTAAGACCTTGTTCTCTACTAATTAGAACATAGCCGAAAGTTACCCATTGAGCTTGATTTATACCCTCAGCAGTTACTGCCCTCAGATGGATGATTTTAAAGAGTTTGGCTGAAACAGCTGCAATGTTTTCAGCAAAGAGGCTTGAGGAAAGTATGTTTGTCCACAGTAACACCTTTTGGTGATTTTTTAATAGTTCTGTCTTCAAGGCACAGTATTTGAAGGCTTGGGGAAAGACGACTATTCGAAAAAGAGATAAAGGCACTTTTTGCTGTTTCTAGAAAGTTAATGATTCAGTACAGATGTCAATTTTAGCCACTAAAAATATCCTGATATACTACTGTGAAAAGCCTCCCCTCTTCTGAGGACATGTATGCCTTGACTGGGGCTACACTCACTGCTTCTGTGGCTGCAAACTACAGCGGCTCTAAAGGACCTGCCCTATAAATCATTGACTTCAGCTGCCCTCAGCTAGGGTTAGGATGGAAAGCAGAGAGCATTGATTCTCCTCTGTCAAGCTCTCCAGCTTGCCTCCCCCTCATAGACACCATGATGGAATGGAGGAGGGAACTATCTGATTTGTATGAGGGGCTAGAGGAAACAAAAAATAAGAGATTGAGCTTTTAGCTGTGGATCAAGTTGAATGGACCAAGCTGACCAGAAGGAGAGAGGCTGGTATGAGTAGGAAGCTGCAACAAGCTGGCTTGGGGATTGGTTGGAAGCTGGGAGGGAAATGGGGGTAACAAAATTGAAAAGAGGAATTGGGAGGTTGGGAAGAAACTGAGACCAAATTGGTAATGGGGGAGAGGGGGAGTCGGGTGAAACAACTATGTCTGTGGGTGTTTCCAGGTTGGGTATGTAACCTGAGCTTTGTGATGTGTGTCCCTGCCCATGGCACAGGGTTGGAACTAGATGATCTTTAAGGACCCTCCCAACCGAAAATATTCTATGACTCCATGATTCCTCTGCAGTCAGTAAATACCTGAAAACCTACTAGCAAAATGCCTATCGCTTATAATATTGGTCCTCACAGAAAATGACAGTGTATTAGTGCTGTCAGCTATTCCATTAACATAAGTGTTAGAGATCTGTGTAATGAATCACAGATGCTTAAAGCTGATGATTAATGAGCTACTTCCTGTGCCATGTGATAAAATTTCTGTATTTTTAATGTCCTCTTTCAAAATCCAGGAACTATCAGAAAAAAGACAACTAATTTCAAAGAGTACTAGTGAAGCTGAAAGTCAAACACACCAAACTGAGGCTCTGTTAGAATTAAGGCTGCCTTTGGAACTTCCATTTACAGCTTTGGTCTGTCTTTTGATGTTGTTTTTAACTGTTTGAATGAATGCTGCTTTCTAACACCTTGGCTTTGCTGCACGTTTAGTGTTCCTTAAATGTGTATTATTGTGTACATCCAGAGTTAAGCTAGTCATTTCACTGTAAGCTTTCTTTTCCATCTCTTTTTCATGGTGGGTTTTTTTTCTGGAACTTTTAAAGAAAGTCTTCTCAGAAGAATTTTGAGGTTGAAGGCTTCTAATAACACAGATGCTGCGTTTCTGCCCCTCACTGTGCTGAGTGCTAGAAAGGAAGAGGTGGCTTGAAAGACTTTCCTTTGAGCTTCTCCTTATTTGGGGTGCTTTTCCAGAGTATTAGAGTAGCTGTAGAATTGTTCCAGGTGTTGTCATCACTATGAGGACATAGGAGTGTTAGGAGAAGGAGCAGGCTGAAGCCAGGAAGTCCCTGCCCTGGCTCTCTGCAGCTGTATTGCAGCCTGTAGGAAGCCTCTACCTTAACTGTGATAGCTCACGTTGACACATGGGCTGCCACTAAGTCCCATCTTCCCTGCAATCCAGCCTATTCCGGAAAGCCTCCTACGGGGAAGATACCTGGGGCTGCTGAGAAGGGCATCGTACACCCAGTCCCTCCAAACTGTAGGACGTGATAGCTTTGGCCGATGAGGGAGGGACATACTTTTGTCTCTGGCACTGCCCAGTGGGCTCCTGGAGCCAAGAGCTGGCTAACATTATGCACCGGGAGAGAGTTTCAATGCAAATGGGAGGTTTAGCCTCTGTCACTATGCAAAGGCCATTCTGCTGTGAGCTCCAGGAAGGTCCCTTCCCTTCAAAAACTCACACTTCATTGCTAACCCTGAACCCATTGCCCAGGCCAGAAGCTGGAAAGCCCCAGTCCCCTTGACAAGAAGGCACAAGAATGTGACATCAGCAGGGAGAGCTGGTTCCTCTCTGTCTTACGTAAAACCTATTGAAACCTTCCCTGTGTTTGTATATGAGAAAAAAGCAGGGAGGAGAGAGTTAAAAGACCAGCTAATCTCTTCTGGGATAGTAAGGGGAATAGTTTAAGTGCTGCAAAAGCCAAAACAAACCTCCAGCCGTTCCAAGTTAGTACAGAAGCCTTAATTCTAGCATTACAACAGTGTTGTGTTCCACCTGACAGCACAGCACAAGCAACGTGACATACAGTCAAGGGCTATAGTACATTGAAAGTAACTCCACTTCACCCGCACTGCTGTTCCCCTGGGTGAAAATAAGCTGTACACAGTTGTACTGTGGAAATATTTTCCGCATCCTATGATACACTGGTGGACCGTTTTAGACGAAGGATCCATTTAGTGTGGACATGCACTTAAAATGTTTTTGTAATATTAAAGTGAAAAGAGGGAAAGTTAATTTTTGTCTTTTTTTTTTTTAATTACACAAAAAGCTAATCATCGGTATTACACTGAGATGTTATTTTTCTTCAGAATGTAGCTAACACAGAGCCAGACAGCTTCATAACAGAGTACTGCACTAAGAGCAAAAAGTAACCATGGGAAATGGTGGGG
>NW_009649187.1:25291-68842 GCF_000708025.1 Charadrius vociferus
TGTTCCATCTGCTTCATTAGCCCATTCATCTTCTCAGTGTGTTATGAAGGTTCAACTTGCTTAACAAAAGAAGGGAGATCAGAATATGCCAATCAAATTCAGAATGACTTAAACAGTCTCTGGTATAAGTGGCTTACGTAGTTCATTGTAGATTGACGCGGGGAAACTGCTGATAGAGACAAAACACACAGGATATGATTTCAAAGTCCTTGGAGCTGTAGGATGAAAAATCTTTAGCAGAAGTCCTTTTACTTAGACAAAGTAAGAATAAAGTATCTTATGTAGGATATAAGGAGGTTTGAATTTAAATCAGTGAAACGATGAAAGAGACCGACAAAGCGGCATTTTGAACAGCTCAGCACAGGCTTTCCTGCCTTGTGTAACCGCTGCTGGATGCAAGGAAATGTTACATTTATGCAGTCTTTAGTCAAACTTTTTTTACTTTAGAGCAATAAGCTGTAGAGTTGAAATTACAGGCAGGAACGTTTCCATCGGTTTCCATGGGTCCTAGGTTGCATGCGGAGTGAAGAGAAAAGGCGCGGCGTATGGTTCAGAACCTAATCTGAACACTGACAAGCTGCAAACCTCATTAAATGGAGGGTTTCTGTCATAGCATGGCGTGGCAAGGCCTGACGTGCATCCATGGTGGGAAGAACCTGGAGGAAAAGTGGGTGGAAATGAAGGAGAAATGGGGAGGATGCTGTTGTGATGGATAATTGAAGGAGCACAAGTGCCTGCTGAAATGGTGCGAGCATAAGCGTGAACACAAACCGTGGATGAGTAAAGGAGTGGATTGAGCAGAACCAAGAGGGCTGCACAGGTGAGCCTGTTCCTGTTGCAATGATTGTTCAGAGAGGATGCCAAAAGATTAGATAATGTTTGGACTGTAACCTCAAAGACAAGATGAATACTGGAAATATGTTTCAAGCTAAAAGCCCATAACGATGTGTTCAGGTTGTGGAGAAAGAGGAGAGTGTTTAAAAAAAAAAAAAAAAAAAAAAAAAAAAATAAAAAAAGTTAAGTGATTTGATCACTGTCCACAGGTACCTATATGGGCAGAAACTACCATACAGAAGGTTCTTTAATCTAGCAGCAAAGGTATGAAAAGATCCAGTGATTAGGACCTGAAAGCTGAAAGTAGGATTTGCCCTTTAATCTGCAAAAGTAATTAACTTCGTAACAATTCCTTAGTGATATGGTAAGATGAAATTTTTAACTCAAGAGAGCATATCTTTCAGCAGTATATTTCACTTCAAACACAAATTTTTGACCTTGGTGCTATAAGAGCTACAGGGTAAAATTTTTCCAGGCAGTCTACATTATATTTGATGTTCAGTAGACTTAGCCTCAGAAAAACCCTACTTTCACATAGGTATTGTAGAGGTGAGGTAGAATAAAAAGGACAATGTCTCGACCTGCCTATGGAGAACCCAGGAAATTGTGTTGCACCCCAACACCAGTGACTGTGGCCTGGGTGGCACTGTTCAGTTTAAGTGCCATTTTAATGTTTATGATTCCAGGTTGTTTGTAAACTGCATATCTGAATGCAAAATTTTTATATTCTGCAACATAATAAAGCTCTTAATGCTTTAAATTACAAAATCCCTTAACCACTGATTAAACCACAATAGTGCTTGCTTAACTAGATATTATCAGTATGTCCTGTAACAGTCTGCATTAAATCTAATTCTTCCTTATCTCCTCTCTAGCACCTAACGGCCAAACTTTGAGCTGCATTAAGAATTTGATGTTTCTAGTTGAATCTCTTCCTTGCAAACTTCCCAGGGTGTTGCCTATACTAGAATACAGTCTTTAGAATCCTCTATTTTTCCATCTTTCCAGTAAAATTGCTAAAATAATTCCAGATTTCACATTTCAAGCAGTAGAAAAATTGAGGATCTCAAAAGTTTCCCAAAACCTTACTCCATCTTCTAGGTCCAAAGTTGCTTCTTCCTTATTTGGTATGTTTACTTGATCTTGATGTAAAATGATTGAGTCTTTAGTCTGTTGGGAACAAAAGTAAAGCAACCATGTGTTAGGATCCTAACATACTGCACAGGGACTGGTATTTTCTAGGTAGATATAGCCCTGATTTTGTGACCACTGTTTGTACATCGTCCCAGCATTTGTACCTGTGCACATCTGTGCACCTCAATCTGTGATGAACAGGATGAAACTGTTCCTGGGCTGTGCTGGGAGATCTCCCCACCCCCTCTCTTTCCAGCCTCATGCACAATGGTTCTTCTCATATCCTCCTGTTTTGCATTATCTGACTTTGGTTTGTGCACTCATTCACATTGCTGTTATTCCACTCACTTTTTCATGTCCTTCTGGAAAGGCGGCACAGGTTCAGTGTGCCCTCCGCTTACCTGACTGCCCCGGGTCTTGTGCTGACAGGGTAGTGTCATGGCTGTGATCTGAAATGCTCTTTGCTGTCTCTTTATCTCTCTTCCTAGATGTGGATTTACCCAGGGAGAGAATTATGCTGAAGTCCCCCCACCCTCTCCATTTCTCCTGCCTGCTGCAGCGTGCTGGGTCCTGTGATATGATCACTAATGTCCTTTCTCAGGCACGTGGTATAACGTCAGTGCCAGGCATCCACGGTGTCCTCTTTATTCTTCCTTTCTGAAAAAGCTTCTGCTGTGCAGCACATAGCTCTGCTTGGTTTTCTGTACTATTTGTTGCGAAACATCCACATATGGGAAGGGTTGCTCTGGTTGTAGACCTGTGGCAAAGTGATTGGAATGATTTCTGCTCTCTCTCACAGTAATTATTTTATTTGCCTAGTAACGGATTGTTTATGCGTATTGAAACACGAGCACCACAGCCAACTTAGGAATGTCCCCTGCTGACATTCCCCAAAAGCACCAACGTTGTGCAAATCTACCAGGAGATATCATTTCTCATTTGTCTTTTAAAGCGCTTGCTCAAGTTCTTAATTTTCCATTTCTGTGTTGCCTCTAAAGCTTCTTGCTGTTTCTTGGTTTTCATTCTCCCTCTCACACTTTGCTCTGTGTGGCTCAGACAGCATCCAGATGGTCTCCTCCTGAGTGAGTCCTTTCTGGAAAGAGCCTCACTGCTGTCACTCACAAGAGGGTGAAGCTGACCTGAAAAGACTGCTCAAAGCAGAAAGGTTATTTTCCCTTTCACTGGCACTTAGGAGTTATATAGCTCTAAACTATATATATGTGTACGTATGCGTGTGTACAGATGTATGTAATTTGTATGTGTGGAGATACATATACACACACACCTATAAATGAACCATGGAGAATATTAGAGAGTTATCAACTTCGTGCATGTCACTGCCTCCATCTGTTTCGATCAAGCCGCCTGTGTTTTCAGAATATGTCTTCTAATCTGAAGTATTACCGGTATTTGCAATATTTCCTACTGGTTTTAAATGGAACCTACAATTTTCTAAGTGTTACGGGTATTCCAACTCTGCATAAAAGGAATGAACCGTTTAAAACCTCAGAAGCTTTTTCAGTGGCTGTAATTGCTCTTTCACTTGCACTGTAAGTACCTCCCCAGAGGTTGGGGAAGTTGCCACTTGTAAAATTAGTCTGAGAGAAGCATGAGATCCCTAATAGTGATATTTTTAACACAATTTTGCACAGGCTGGACAAAATTAGACCTTTTATTATATTCCCGATATGCATTAGCAACTTTAAATTCCTTTTAACAAGTTTCTCTTCCATGGAAATGTCCTGATTTATAAGCAAAGAATCCTACTATGCGATATTTCTAGAGAATTAAAGCCACATGGTTCAAATTCAAATTATTTCAGATGCATGTCTTGTACAAATGGAAATTCCCCCATAAACCATAAGATATTGATGAGTTTCACCAGTTAAGAGTTAAATGAGTCAGACCGCAGTCTATCTAGTGACAACAATTAGAGGCAGAAATCATTAATAATTTAATTTAATTATAACCACTCTTTTGACTGTGGCTGGTGTAGAAGATTGCAAATATGAAAAGCTTGCATAATTATTATTCTGAAGATCATTCAGGACAAATAAAAGACTGAAAAAGATGTTAAATCTCTTAAAGGACTTATTTTAATTATTTTAAAGTCATACATTAATTAAGGTGTTTACTTATTAATCCTTGGAAATTGAATTCTGTACTCAGAATAAGTGCTGTAATTTTCTTGAGTAAGTGCTGTGTTTCTCATACATAAGAGAGGTTGAATTGCTCAACCTTAACTTTAGAATTGTCTATAATAACTTGAGGGATTCTGACAATTAACTCGCTCAACAACTTCTCTACGCCTCTAGCAAGTTTTGTGGCTCTAACATCTCTCTCTTTAGAAATCTTCTTGTTGGCCTACTTTATTTGGGTCATTTACCAGTCATTGTCTGCTGCTTCATTTCTTGCTGACCCTAATTTATCCATCTGGAATTAAAGCAGAACGTAGACAGAATTGATTCTGTGGCTGCAGTTGCATGCCAGCTATCACAACAACCTGAAGTTGAAGCACTTCGATATTTGTGGCCCCTCTGGAGAATCTGCTTCTCACAAACAGAAGGGATTGGGGTGTCTTCTACTCGTAACTGCTTCCTGTCCCTCCTCATGCTGCATCTTTCAATGTAGGAAGTATATTTCACAGTAAACTTCCATAGCTTTCCCTGAAATATCTTTGTGGGTCAGAGTTTTGGTTATTATTCTGGTTTTATGCTCATGAAAAACATTTTAAAAGCCTAAAGGCCAGCCTACAGGATTTTGTTCTTTACCTCTTTTACCGTATTCCCCTTCTTCTTACTCCTCTCTCTTGGGTCACCCATATAAAACGCACACAGAGCTCTTAGACCTCAAACAGAGAATCAGCCCTAGTGGTTATTAAAAATAAGAAATAAGTGATTTTGGTTCTTTTTTTTTCTAGAAAAAAGAATTAACCCCGCTGAAATGTAATGTTTTGAGAAACATGGAACATTGTAAGCAGATTAAAAAAGAGGCATGAAAGCAATCGGGTGGTTTAGATTAAGACAATGAATACTACAATAGTATTCATAGGCTTTTTCGAGCTTTTCAATCCTCACAGGTCCCTTATAGCCAAAAACTATAGATTGCCTTCCATGCTGCAGTGCCCAGGGAAAAATGACAATCCCGCCTCTTCAGCAGAAATGCAGCAATCTCACTGCAGACGACAAAACCCAAGGCCACAGTTCTGCAACAGTGAGCTGTAGAGCAGCCTGGAAGGGCACAGTCGAGAAAATGAGAGGTGCCTTCCAGACTCAGCTGTAAGTCTGCTTTGCTTTGCTTTCCTCCATCCCACCCCCTTCGCTGGCCGCCCAGGCTGTGAGAACTGTTACTGCACCAGCTGGAGCAGGCTTAAATTTCACACGGGAAGTAAAATATTGGGTAAGAGAACGTGAATCATTTTACTGTTGTGCTGTAGCATAAGGATGATCATTCATGCTTTGCAACTTCTCTCCATCTTGCAGACAAAGCCCTGTGTTGTAGTTGTAACCACACAGTGCAGAGTATCGGCAGCTGAAGCCATTTTAAATGTCATCCCCTAACGAGCTGCTATCTTCTCCCACACCGTGTTATCTGTGGGTTATGTGAAGTTTCTCCTCAGAGCACTTTAACGTTTCAGGGGGTGTCTTGGTGTCTTGGTGGGTTGACCCAAAAAAAAGAGAACGATGGGCGTTACCAGCTGCTGCAAAGATGGGTCGCTGCTCCCAACTTGATGTGGCCCTTCAGTGCTGGTGACATGTAAGGTCTGGGCAGATGTTAGCAGTGAAAACAATTTGCCTACATTTGATTGACTCTCCTGTTTATTCTGCTTGCCATGAAAGTCTTCTAGAAAAATCTGGGCAAACATTTAAGTGCTGAAGTCTGTTCAAGCCATTTGAAATTTCCTAAACATACAGATGTCATCGATTAAAAGTTAACAGACCCATTGTCTACAGCACCTTCTCGGGCTGTCTCAGAAGGAGCAATCCTGTGTCTGTGAAATTCAGGTGCCAAATAAAGGATTAAAGCTTCAGGCTTGATTGCAGCTGTTAGAGCCCTTTCAAAGGCGGTAAGTCATTGGCCTGAGGTAATTTACCTTTTCAGGCTGTTGGAAGTAGGATAGGTAGAATTTCTCTGAAAGCCCATCTGAAATAGCTCTTCTTAGCTACAGAGTGTGTTTATTGCACCTGCAATTATTGGAGTAATTGACAAGGTCTATTTTTCCCACATTAGACCAAAAATGAAACATTTATTTTGACACATTGGGCTATCGCCATCTGTGCCCCAGCATCAAAACATTTTTTTTAATGTTCTATTTCAGCTGTTCCAGTTGGCCTCAAAAGAGCTTCAAATCTGGCAAAAATAGCACCAATGTTTAACTGTGCACAGAAGGTATTATTTATATGTCAGTAGCACATTGTTCGCTTTCTAGGTCTTTAACAGCTGTATCTAATAACATGATCCTTTACACATGCTAGTTTTCATGGAATATGTCACATGGCTATTAAGTACAAAGCTGAGGGTCAGCCAATCACTTTTTATTTTTCTCATGCATACAAGGATGATACACAGTCACCGCCTGGAATCTCAGTGTAAGCCAGATCCTATATTATTTCATCAAAAGGAATAATGCACTTTCCTGGCATTTGTAGAAAAAATTGATTTCTGTTAATCTGAGTCTTTTCTTCAAATATTGGGCAAAGAGTTCCATTTAAATCTTTTTGTATAGAAATATATGGTATGTAATATCCCCTCAGGCAAGAACTAGGACTTGGCTCTCAGATGACCTAATTTTGAGAGAGACAATAAGATTACTAAACTGAGGTGCAGCTGATATCAGTGCCCAAGGCCACCCCTAAGCTTCATGGCAGTCAATGTGATGGAAGGTCACCTTACTTCAGAGTCTGTAAACTGTAAAACAAACAAACAAACAAAAAAAATCAGCAGTGCAGGAGGCCTCACAGAAACATGTGTTTTAGATAGAGACCTGTTCTTTATTTCAAAGTTCTTTAGAACACATTAATTCTAATTTTTAATGTAATATAAAAGAGTACTGGACACAACATGTTTTTCTAAACTATAAAGCTAGTTGTAACGGTCAGTAAATAAAAACGTAACAGTCGTTTTGGCTGACCATTAGAAGAATATGAGATAAATCATCTGAGGAGTACTAGCAAAATGAAAGTAATATGACACCCTGAAATTTAAATTTTTTTTATCTCAAACTCGAGAAAATCTTCCAATTCATAAGCAGTAAGTTCCAGATGCTGCCTGGAATGACTTTTTCCATAAAACTAAAGATGCGCATCAATCTGTAGACACATTGCTTGGGAGTTACAGGGGAGGGGAAAAAAAAAAAAGTCTTCAGGCATATTTTTAGGCAAAAGGCATGCATCAGTCTCCCAGACAAATTGCGAAAGTTTATCCCCTGTTGTTGATGCTGAAATGAAAACATTATAGAAATAAATGTCTTTCAATTCAAGCTCACCTCGTTCTGTTGGGACAGTAGCCTGAGGGGGGAAAATAGATTTGTAACTGTTTCAGAGTTGCCCAGCTACTCTGAAACAGCTCTTCTTATGGCTCTTCTGCCATAAGCTACTACCACATAAAAGTTAGCAAGTGTTCAGTGCCCCCCCTCTCCTCACTGGCCAATGCTCAAGAATCTAATTTCAGTTAAAAAAATATTTATTCAAGGAAAAAGGTAGACTTTATTAAAGAAGTTTAAGAAAATAAGAAAATATTCTCCATTTTTAAATGCATGTGAAGTAGTCTAAATGAGAAATTAATACTACAAAATTGAATTCATACGGTTGGGTGGTGAGTTGTGGGTCAAAACAGCAGCACTGAGAATAAAAGGATGATCCGTTCAGCTGGAAGCTGAAAGCCATAATTGGCTGTGTCCTTAAAAAAAGACTTGTAAGCTCTAGTTCTTAAATGCAGTCTTTAGTTAAACCTTATTCCCCTCCCTATTCTTAATTCTCATCATATTTCCAACACGTATGTGCATCCCTACACAGCATAAATGGTGACACTTTTTTTTTCCATACCTCAGTATCACTCGGGCATCTCGGGGTTAACAGAAGTGAGCAAAGAAGTCTATTTTTGAGACTGTCTGAGAGTTCACTTTGATTATTCATAGATGAATCAGCATGTCGTCATCTCTGTAGGTCTAGACGTAAGAAAGGTATAATACCCAACCCCATGCAAGTCACGACTGCAGCGAAAGCCCTTTATCTGAGCAGTGTGAAAGCGCGTTCGCTCAGGAATCAGATGCAGGCTCAGAGGCAGTCAAGCAAGAGCAGCTCAGCTAAAGCTCTGGGGAAGAAAAGAAAATGCTGGCCTGAAATATTGTGAAATAAAAATAACAAGACTAGTTTAGGTTGCATAAGCATATGCTGAATGACATGTGAAAAAATAATATCCTATCAAAACCAGAAGTCTCTCTTTTCCCAAAGGTAAAGCCATTTATGGCAGTTTAAGACCGTACTTGTTCTTTGCAACTCTGCTATACCTGCAAACAGCACCTTCGCTGACAAATTTCCATTGCATCAGTGTCATCAGGACAAAGGTGCACAGGCATCCAGCTATATATATTTAGTCAGCAGCTTCAATATTTTCCTTTTTCAGTAAACATCATTTGACGTTATAGATGTAAAAGCTAAAAGCTCACTGGGGATTGTAAAGCAATGCAAATTTTATAGAAGCGATCAGATATTATCTAAAACTTACTTGTGAACAATTCTTTCAGGTCCTGCAGGGCAGCTGGTGCACGTTAAAAGAGATTTCAACAGAAATCTGCAGACTTTGCAAAACCATCCTTCAGCCTTTTTCAGTGGAAAACAATGTTTTAGCTGCTCCAACTGTAATGGGATTCCCTGCAGCGTTGCCTAACCTACCATCTTTGGTCAGCTTAACGTCTCGGGGGCAGAATTTTCTTCAGTGAAAACAACAGCATTTCAATGACGTGGTTGAAATGCAAGATACTGGGATAATATATGGAGAAAAAGCTTAAATCATTTCAAATGAAAATAAATATTATGTGTAGGAGACTACAGTATTGTTCCTACCTTGAAAAGATGGCTATGGTACGTGTTACCAGATGCCGAGGCACATAAACAGCGTTAACGAAGACGAGGGAAGACTGTAAGTGTTATAATAGGCTGTAAGGAGCAAGGCTGACCGTCTGATTTGCGCACTGAAGGCCTCTATGGGAGCGGGACCCCCACTGGCTTCTTACTCTGTGAAAAGTCCTCAGGTATGCGGTCCAATTAGGTTTAATACATTAAACCGTATATGCAAGTTATGAAAAGTGTTCTGTATTTAAACATGGCATCTGTAAGCACTACCTTGTCTACAATTACAGTATGTTAAAATCCTCAGTGACCCAATAACGCAGCGTTGGCAGATGCAACTTGTCCATCCAAAGAAAATCCATGGGATACTATCTGTCCAATCTGGGCCACATCAGTATAGGACACCTGAAATATATAAACAGAGAGAGAGAGAGATTAGTAAGTGGCAGTCGGCGTGGATATTTTTTAAGCTTTCATGAAAACAGACAGAGATGAGAGAATATCTGGAGAGCGACCAATTACAAATAACCCTGCACATGCATGCATAATTAACGGAATTCAAGAAGCAGTAATGATCATTCTTTTAACACAGCATAAGTCTGCCTAGAGAGGTGAACACATCAAAAAAACTCAGCATGAAATTTAAAAAAAAATATCTTTGACTAGTTTGGCTTTGGGGAGCTTGTCAGATTATTAACATTACTTTAACCTAATTTTAATTTTGTTTAATGTGATTTCTTTTTCCATGAAGCTCTTTGAAAAAATGTTGTTTATGCAAATAAACTACATGGAAAATTGGTTTTGTAACTAAATGACAGTTGACAGACTAGACTGTAATAGCCAATTGGGAACTTCTAAAGCATGATTTGTTTACTCAGTAGTACAAATTGCATAGCTCTGATTATTAGGGACAGTAAATATTTTAATAGTGGCTATTTTAATTAACAGAGTCCTACGGCTGGATCTCAGTCCCACTAAGACTGTTTTGTGCTGCTCCAGTGGCAGCAAAAATAGCCTTAATCCTTATTTCAATACTTGCTCTATTTAATAGTTCAGAGGAGATGGAATAACGAAGGTCAGATTTGTCCCATTCATTTCCTACCAAAACAATGTTTCTTGCTTGACTATTTGCATAAAGAATAAATCCTGCTATTTTTATCCTCACTGTCAGCTATGACTTCTCTATTTGCCTTCATCTCACTCCATAGGGTTTTTTCTGCCTGGGATGCAAGTCCTTTAAGAAATCCCTCTTCTCCCAAATCTTAGATTCTACTCCAGTGTCAGGTCTTTGGATTTTTTAGAATTTACGGCTTCGTTTGAATTTCAAGATATTTTTGTCACAGAGTTCTACAGAATTAAAAAAAAACAAAAACAAAAAAAAAACAGCCCTAGCCCAAAAACTCCATAGTTGATGTAACATCTGTTAATAATATAACAACTTTCTCATCTCTTCAGATGTAGAAGTATGAATGTTAGGTAGGGAAAAGCTGTTGCATATGTTGCCTTTTTCCTGCCAACGCAAGATTTTGCCCACTGATGAAACTTTTTTAAGTTTAGCACATTGTGATGAAATTATGCAGCATCAGAGGCATTGGTTTCATTTCTGAGAGCCTGGTATTCCCAGAGATACGTTTATTGACTGATCAATACTTGATTGGTGTGTTGAAGAAATTCAGGGAAACACCTGAGTCTCCATTGTTCTTAACTTCAAAGGCGGTGCTCTGTCAAACCTACATCATCCTAAAAGCACCGCTCCTGGGCTGTGGGGGGTGAAGGGAGACCAGTTCCAGAGACCATGGAAACCCTCAGCAGGTGAGTTACCTGAGGAGGGAGAGAAGGAGGCGGCCACCAGCTCTCTCCTCACATGACTTATCTTAAGAGCAAGTTGAAACCTTTTCAAAATGACTGACTTTGAATTTCAATGTATTTTTCTCTTGTTCTCCTTTCTGCTGGTCCTTCCACACCTCTGGACCTTTCATATGGGAAGGGAGTGGATATTTGCTTTCTGGTTGTTTTACTCCACCCCTGGCTGCTTGGTATGCTGCAGGCAATGATGTAGAAGGTCAGTGAAAACACTGCAAGGAAAGAGTTATTTGAGGAATCTGGAGGAGAAAAAGCTGGTGACAGCAGTAGTCAAGTGAGCAATGCTATGAATGAAATATCCCCAGTCTAGCTAGGAAATCATATGGGACTACTGAGAAGCAATAGAAATATTAGTATAGGAATTAAAATCATCTGGACAACAAAAGAGAGGAAGCTGAATTTATGGTGCAGAGTGTCAAGCTAGATATAATTAGGGTAACCCAGCTGAGGTAGGGTAATAGTAATAAGGTGCAACATAAATAGGAAGAGTACACGTTGTTCAGGAAAGCTAGAAAAAAGGCAGGGTAGCAAAAGACTATTATTGTTATATATTCATAATGTGCTAGGCTAAAAAAAAAGGGGATAACATGATAAAATGGATAAGTTTGAGTAAAAAACAATTTAAGGAAGGATCATAAAAAGGTTTGGATAATGTTGGATGTCTGCTTTAGCCCCCTAGAGTTTAATTTGTGCTGGATAAAGATCTCCATAACGTTATTAGAAAGAGAAATATTAGCATTAGGGAAGATTTACTGTCTTTCTGGGAGATTTTGACCTTCCAGAAACAGGCTTTAGAACAAATATTACTAATAATGGCAGAATGTAGGAATATCTAGCCACAGCACGTAAATGATTTTTTTTTACTGAACAAAGGAGGTACAACAAAGCCGTGCATTTAGGAAGGAAAGCAATAGTTAGGCATTCGGGGTTAAACATTTGAAAACTCGATAGTCACAGCATATCTGTGAGTCACTAGTGTAACAGGGAAGAGAAAAAGTAAAAACTGTGCTCAGACGTATCAGGCAAGCTAAAAAAAAATCAGGCAACACAATAAGCAGTTCTGGTTACCTGTATTTTTTTAAAAAAAAAAAAAGGTATTTTGCTAACCAGTTTGATGGGAGAGCTTTTTTACTATTTGAGCTGAAGAGTACAGATGGACAATATGTAACAATGTTTGAAGGCAGAATAAAGTTTGATAAAAAATGATCTTGGCTTGTTTAAAGAAAATAAATCAAGGCTGGAGGGGGTAGTAACACAAGGGAAAGAAAAGAATTATTGAAGCATAAATGATGACATTGGCATAAAACCAACTGGACCTATGCTAGTACAAGTAAAGGATAAAAGACCCTTAATCACTGGAAGATTTAATTTCTCAGACACACCAAGGCAAATGCAAATAACAAAGTGAAGACGTAAAACGGCAATTTGATAATTGAGACAGTCACTTTGGGTGACCCTGGCATTCAGGAGAGATGAGATGATTTTGACTCTTGGCACTGACTAAAAATTGAGGTATTTTACCCTGAGATTTTTGCATACTTTACAGAAAAGAGTGATTTCCAATTTGGATGTGAGGTGGTTTCATTTCATTATTCCTTGATCTTACACACCTTGTCAGTAACTTGGACTGTGCCACAATATATGCTCTTACAATAACTAAGTCTTGGCACAGATTTGAGTTTTTATATATGTTTGAATGCAATTAGAAGAAAAATGGAAAATGATAAAGAATTATTTGATTAAAAATAGAATTTCCCAAATGAAATGGTCTTTTATTTATATGACGTTACTATGGAAATATAATATGCTATTGAGAGCACAAAAAGAGGCATTTGGTTAGATATATGCATACTCTCGTACTCATACAATAAAAGGGAGTTAAAATGGATACAATTATTGCTGTAATGTTTCTGAGGAAATAGTTGTAAAAGAAAGATATTACTTAATTGCTGTTATTTCTCTTTCAAGTTCAATAAATGAGAGATGAACAGATGTGTTTCTTGCTGTTTTCAGAACCAATGCTTCTGTCTGCAGATCTAAGTGGACATCTCTGAATTACTTACTTTGTTAGTCTTACTAAAGGTAGCTTTTTTCCTAGAAGTAGAAGTCAGTATTTTTCAATGAAAGCTGAGCCACTCTGGCAAAACTATCTGGCAATCTGCAAAAACCAGAAATTAAATGACCATTTCAAACATCGAGTGCAAAAGCCTTGACGTCTCCTGAAGCATCCTGGGACTTGTAACGTAAACAATACTATACGAAAAATAACTTCCACTATAGTGTATGACAAGGTCTGTAAACCTATTGCCTTTTCAGATCGCAGTAAACCTGAATGACCTGTCTGTTGGAGACCTGCTTGCAGAACTTTTTATGTTGCAGATGTATAATGTAATGGAGTGGAGTATCTCAGCTATTCAATACTTTTAAGCTAATGCTGGAGACGGGGAAAACAACTTGAGCAACAGAGTAACCAGCTAGGCCTTTCGCAGCACTCAGCTGGCTGAGCTTTATCTAAATGTAAGTTCTCTGTTAAATAAGGCAACCTAATTTACTCTGTCTTCACTAAAAACAATCTCACGTTGTCAGTGCCAGTGGTCAGGAGTGATGACCTTGCGGCATGCTGGTACCCATCACCCCAGTAGTGCTACAGAAGCTCCTCTATACTTTCATTCTAACCATCACCTTAATGCTGAAACTCAGGGCTGAATGCATCAGCTATAGTTGTCTGGGCGCTCACAGCATCACCTTGCAGGAGTGACGCACTCAAACCCATTAGGAAGGCTTCAAAAATAAGTGAGTGTGTTGGTGGCTAGCAAGAAGCTATAACCCATCAAGAGCCACCTGCAAACAGTCAATTTAAAGTTGCCATGCCATAGCTGAACCTATTTTGCTGCATGCTATGGGACTGTTTTCTCTTAATGCATTAAACAGAGTCAGAACATGTGACATTAAGGTGGTACTCCAACAGCTTCTGAGAACCTGGCTTGCCTTGCTTTGGCTTGTCATGCAGTAGAAGAAATAATTTTGCAATTTTGGGAACTAAAGTCCTTACTCTGTCATTCACAAAGAATTTATTTGCCAAAAAGATTCAATCCAGCCTATTCTTGTAGCAAACAAAAAGATATGTCTCGGCTAAGTTGCCCCAGATGAATCGTAAAATATAACTTAATATGCACATGCATCTGTTTAGTGGAAACTACAGGGGAGAGGAAAATTATGTGAGTGTTTTAAAGGTTCTTTAGTAACGATGAGCTCAATTGTATTTTGTTAATGCAAACTTGAAGTTACAACGAGGAAGATGCAATAATGCATAGAACTGTTTTTTTCTCTTTCTGTCCTTCCCATTCCCCTTCCTTTCTTATTTTATGCCTAGTTTAATAGGCTGTTATTACGAGAGAGATCCTGTTTTGTGTGTTGCCCCTGACATGCAGATTTGTCTGTATTTATTTGTCTCCTGGAGCTGAATTCAGAACTGCAGAAGCAGTTCTAGCAGAATCTCTCCTTATGGTTGGTTTAAACTACCTAGACCGCTGTAACAATACTGTGGTTTACCGGAATGATGCAAAGAGACAATTGACCTTTATTTTCTGCCCTTAGATACCTGACCTGTTCCAGGATTACAAAAGCCCACGATCCTGTTATATGACAGAGGTCAGAATTTACTGACACTGGTGGTAACTGCTGTAGAGAACAAAGCACTAAGGTGTGCAATGTGATGAGTAGAATATGGAAAAATATCATCTATATCTGTTTGATGATAGTGAAGGGGGAATATTGGCTTGTTTTATGCCTTGCGTTATCCAGCCAAGATTTCCTCAGTCTGTCACCAACACAGTGTCTTGTCGACTGCGCTGTCTGCCTTGCAGGCACGGAAATAGCATTTTTGCTTTCATCCCTTTTTTAACTGGCAACACGGAGGGGGGAGGGGGGAAAGTTGTTAATATTAAAGAGAACAGTGTGGCAAAACTTAGTGAGGGCAAAACTGGGCATATTGTCTGTATGAAGAGCAATGCAGCTGCCTGGTAATGCATAGGCATAGTTAAACTTACAGATTTCGGAATATTAGTCCACTAAAGGCCAGTTACTCTGCTGTGAGATACTGAAAGGTCACATTGATGGCAATACAAAGGAAGCATGAAATTTGGACAAGAGGTTCCAGCATGCTGGCTTTTTGGAGTTTGCTGACAAGGACAGGTGTAGAAACCAGGAGGTTGGGTCATTCAAAAAGTTACTTGAATTTCATGAACTTTATTGCACTGCAAGAAACTCCATTGTACACAGGGGAAATCTCATTCCTAAATGCTGTCGGGTTTGGGTTTGGTTTTTTACATTTAATCTTGATAAATGCCAGCATGGAGGCAGACTGTGCAAATTTGATTTGAATGATAGAATTACTGTAACTGTGAAAATTGGGGTTCTCACCTGTTGGATTTTTTTTTCTGGTTTAAGAAATTTTTTAACAGCAGCAGCAAAGAGCTCTTTGCTATATCCTTTCCCCAACGCACATTAATGTCCTGACAGTTGTCAGCATAGCTATCATCATCAGTGCTGGCAGGCGAGAGGAAGAACAGAGAAATGTGTTTATTTCACCAAAATAAAAGCTTGTGATGATCATAACTTTAATGCCTCTGAACTGTAAGTCATTCCCCCCAAAATGTCAAACAATATAAGCCGAACAGGGAGACAAACAACTTGGCCATTATTCAAGAAAAAGAAAGGATATCTTTCCTTCAAAATAAAAGAAAACAAAAACACTGCCACCCCAAAAAAAAACCTAAAATGAGCTACAAACATTGCTACTATAACTAGAGCTTCTCAAATGATTTCTTTTCCCACAGGACTCCTTTTCACAATATAAAATTTTGAACAAAATAGACATTTTTCCAATAAATAATGTTGCCAAATGAAATCTAGAAAACATTCTGTTTCTGTTGTTATAAATGAGTAGGAAAAATCATGTTAAATTGGGAGGAAAATTCTCATTGTAAATTTTTCAAGGACAAAAACATTTTCTTACAGCTATAGGTTGAAAGCTATGACAATAAAATTAGCTTTTGGGAACATGAAAGTTCTCTTGTGCTAAGAAGTTGTTAATGCATAATTAAGCCCAGGTATACCAGCGGTGTCATAGTTTCAAAGATCTTAGGAAGGCCCCAAAATTGAGATATCATGCCTATATATAAAGTTTACAGTTGTATATTAGAAACAATTCTGATGAGAAACATTGTGCCAAACACCTCTGAAAATCCAGCTCTCTGGCTCCCTTTTACTACGTGAAGGTGTAGTTATACTTTATGGACAAAGTGAGGTGAAACTTTTCCTATCTTACCCATGAGTTATAATCTCCACACTTTCTTGAGAAAACAGGGAAAGCAATAATATAAATTAAGGTTAGGATTTATCTGCACAAATTTGCCAAAGAAGAGCATAGCCATCTCTCCTCGCTATTTGTGGCATTTCAAAACTCCGGCCACTCTTAGCAAAGAGTGAAATGTTGGTATTGCTAAATTACCCATTCCTGAGACCAGGCACTTATATTTTCACAGAGTTTGAAGGCCACAGGTGACCACCTACACTGACCAATATGTCACAGCCCAATAATCATTGCTGATTAGAGTATATCCTCCAGAAAGCAAATAGTCACTTTTCAGCATTACTTGTTTTGGTAGTTAATGTTAAATCTGTGTTGTCTTTACAATGTGAATTTTGTCTTCCATTTCCATTGAATATTTTTGATCCCTACTACTAAGACTGTTCTTAGTGAGCAGCAGTTCCCCTTTTTAGAGGTAAACATATTAAAAATCAAAACAACTTTTAATTTACTTTTCAATAAGCTAAGCAAATTTATTTTGCTAAGTTGTTTGGTGTTCCCTACAGTTCTGCCATCATTATTGTGATTCTGGTTCTGCAGTTTCTCAGCATATTTTTTTATGTTGGGCACCGTGAGTGCGCAGTAGTTTGTATCTCTTTCATATTGCTGTAACTGGATCAAAAACCCACTCACATGTCTATTCACTAATTAACTTGTATTTATAGGGTCAGTTTCAGCCAATTTTCAAGACAATTTTAAGGAGAACAGCTTTTTTTTTTTTTCTTTTTTTTTTTACCTTGTGAAAGCTGTTTAAGTTAAGCAACAGTTCTGGAATGAGAAATTACATGGCCGTGCATATGTCCACCCTGCATATGTCCACAGAGTGAATTGCACAGTCTATTACCTCAAGCAAAGCAAATTGCCAGCTTGTCTAGAGAGATTTCATTTGCCTCCCACTGGCTTGGCAGAGCAACCTAATGTCTGCCTGTAACTGAGCGTGTAGATGTGTGCTAAACACGTCCTGGGACCTCTGCAGCACTCTGATCGCTCGTTTGTGGTACCACTGTAGACATGAGTAGCCAGAAGTCCAGAAGAGCACTGTCAGGATCATGTGCAGACTGAAATACAAGACTGTGCCTGTTCTGCACATGCAAGTATAAAACATACCTTACATAAGTGAATCTTAAAAGTGGATATATACAAATGTCAGCAGCCATTTGCTGGTCAGCTTGGCATGGTACATGCACACAGGAATGGGTGCCAGAGCCTGTGTTGTTTTAAAGTCTGCATAGATTACAGGATGTTTATTGTTGCTTTGAAATCTAAATATGACCTGGATGGTATTTGGTGGGGTTGTCCCTTTCATCACTACTTTTATGATATTCAGACACACAAAAAAAGCCGTTCATGTTTTCCAAGTTATAACTTGGGATTTAACTTAGTCTTCGTTGCACCTTGTCAATATAATCCCTTTATAATTTTTTTTTCTCCCAGAAGAAATCAAGCATGGACACATTAGAATCTATTTTTAAAGTCCTTCTCAAGGAAATGCTACAATCTATCATTTGATCTTGTATCTGAGATATTATCCTTTTGAGTTCGGGAACTTTTACGTTAAAAAAATGCAGTGTTTCAGTCCATTAGTTGCTCACTTTAGTTTGACCCAGCTTTAACTGGATTGAACATTGTGCTAATGAGATAGATTGGAAATGGCCTTCAGTAGAATGAATGATTTGATGATCTCTACTAATTTGCTATAGGACAACGACCACATTAAGGAGATGTATTTTTTCTGGCTTAGAAAAGACTTCAGGCTATGTACTAATGGAAGAAAAAAAAAAAAAAAAAAAAAAAGAACTGCCTGTTTGATGTCCCCTGTCCAAATATGTTTCTAACACTTATAAAGGGAGTCCTTTACAAATAGAAAGATTATTTAATGTGCTGATTTACATTACATATATGTCTCGCATCTTTCTCTCATTTGTCCAACCTGTTGCTCTCATTATAGCACAACCTGCAGCTTAGGTTTCATTTCAAACTACTGTTTGTAGAATTGAGTTTTAAATCTGCCCTCTAATCATCTGAAGTCTTACCTCTCTGGCTCTGTAGCATTCAACAAGAAGAATTCTGCCTTCCGAGAAGGATGGATCAAATATATCCTTTTTGTCCTTTTCACCAGTGGTTAGATTAGAATGAGATGCCCCTGATTAAAATACCAGTGACTCCCCATCAGTAATGAAGTTGCACCACCACCGAAAGTAGCTAGCAATAGGAGAAAAATCTATGATGGGCAGTGTTCCTCTATAACAAGAGAATTCCCAGCGGGTTTCTAGGACAGCTTCCCCAAAGCAGACATCCAGCAGTGCGCTCCCATGCAGTGAGGGCTTTCAGGAGGCTCCTTCCCAGGTGGACTGCACCAGCAAGCTGAGCACAGAGCACCCCCAGAAACACCGCTGCTTTGGACGTCAGGGAGGAGGGAGAAGAAAGGGTGAGACAGGTTGTGCTGAATTTATATCCAGTGCATTTAAAGATGTCACTTGAAAGAGCGCTGAAAAAGTATCCTGCGTGTTAAAACAGACGATATTTCTGGTGGGAGTTGTTCACAGCCCAGGACATTATATTCAATAAAACTTAGCATGGGGTTGGAAGGAGCAGAAGATGCTGTGAAGAGGGTATTTTAAAATCTCTATTGTTAACTAGTCTGTATTTGATCATCAATTTGATCATTTTAAATTACATTTTCTGTTGGTGAATCATGAAGTGGCTTTTAGGTCAAGCTAATCAGAACAGTTAAAACTACCTTCTTGCTGTCCTACAGGGTCTCATTAACCCACACAGAAGAGGAAATCTGCCACTTCTCACTGTGTTTCATTTGATTTCTGTTCAAGTAACCAGCCTGTTTCTGCTTGTCTAAGCTGTCACTAGGGGAAAAAAAACCAAACCTGAAACATTAGATGTATAAATATTTAATATGACATGCTTTTTTAAATACATATATATATAGGATGGGACTTTCTTGTGACACAGCCTTACCTCCAGGACTGACCAATACAGGAGGAGTCAGAATGCCACCATTTACCAACATTTTGGACCTCAGCATGCCCTGGTGCCTAAGCCAGGCCTTGCAGTGGACAGGCAGTGTGCAAAGTTCATCTTAATTTCAGCATCAGCTGAAACTTGTAGCATGTAGTTTTGCTGACAAACCTGGCTTTTCGAAGAGGAAGAACCTGTATTTTACTAAGCAGTTGGAGCATTTAAAGGATTAATCTCTGCTAATTATAGCTATTTAAATGTTAGGCATCTAAACCAACTTATCACCTGCAGAGAGATAACAGCTGACCTTATAGGCAAAAGACGAGCACTTCCAATCAGTAATTCATCCCTTCCTGATAGGCAGGACTAATCACCTTCTCTGAGAGCCTCATTCTGTCCACTGACTATAAAGTCAGCCTTGCAAGTGGCTAATACCATATGCTTAACTTTCTGAAGGCTAAAGTAGGTGAGATGAATTCTGCCTTTAACCAGGAAGCGCCTACCTGGGGTTAGTGTCTACTTACCAGATACTCGGGGAGTTGTCTATTCGAAAGACATTTCCCCATCTCTTCACTCTTTTACTGGCAACTCACTATTTCAGAGTCACAACAGGACCCATCAAAAATGGGTATCTGGGACCTCATTTTCGCTTCTTGTTTCCTCGTGTTTCAATATTAAATAAATAAATAAGCAAGCTGCTCTTTTTTCAGCCTGTGTTCACAGACTCCAAAAGCTCATCTGAAAGTTTGACGAAGGCTGAATGGATTATTCAAAGCATGTGTGTTTGCAGCATTGAAGGGGATTGTTTTGGCTCCATTCATTAGAACAATAGCAAGAAGAGTATCCAAATGCGCTTCGCCGTGGCTGCCTGTAATGCTCTTATGAATATGCGTTGCTATAGTCGTGTACTGTCATGTGGACCCTCTGCGTCAAGTCTGAATCATCTTGCACCCACTAGTTAAGTTATTGTAGGAATGTTTTCTCATTTGGTAATTTTTTTCTATGTTATCAACTTAAACCTTTAAATGCAAGCAAGTAAATCCTCTCTGCCATCTTCTTGCAAATGCAGAGTAACATATAAATAACAGCATGTTTAAAGTCTGTAGACTTCCATAGTTATTCAGTATTTTTGCCA
The DNA here is from genome assembly GCF_000708025.1 of Charadrius vociferus. NCBI lineage: Eukaryota > Metazoa > Chordata > Aves > Charadriiformes > Charadriidae > Charadrius > Charadrius vociferus. The sequence continues at coordinate 45,672 of NW_009649187.1, forward strand.
AAGTAAATGAAGCCACTGATGATTTTGAACCAAATGAGCTCACTCTGGTGGCTAATTTCAGTGTTACGCTTTACACAAATTCTGCTCAAGTTGGGTTGTCATTAAAAAATCCTGCTAATTTTTCTTTCTTTTTTTTTTTTTAATTATAGATTAGCATGTTACTGGAACCAAAGCAAGTAAATGATTTTTTTAAAATGGTGTCCCAGTTTAGAGTTCTCTCCCCTATTGCTCTTGTATGTTCCCACAACTCTGATAGAAAAGACCAGCATGGCATATACAAGAACATGTGACTGTCCTCTACAGTCTTCTGGAAGTTCCTCTGTGATTGGTTCCTAATTAGCACAGGAAGGTACGTGGTGCAAGGCAGAGCATGGCTGGACAGCCTGCAGAGGTCTCCAGAACCTCCCGTCTTTATGTCTATGAGATAGCGCTGCTGATTGTCTTTCAGAGGTCGGGTTAGGGGGTTCCTGAAGCAGGTGCATACCAGTTCCAAAGGCAGCTGTGGTGCCACAGGCATGTTTTCATGCCATCTTCTCTTCTGAAAGCCATGAGAAGTTTAGAGGTAGCCAGGAGCATGGACTACTTTGCTATAGCAAGGGCAAGTCCCTGCACTCTCAGCATCTTCTTTAGCAAAAGGATACTGTGGACTGGTGTGTGTGCTTGGATCAAGGCCCAGCCTCAGGTGGCAGTTTAGTATAAGTTAACTTCACTTTGATCAAGAAGCAGCAGTTAGACCAGCAAAAGGCCTGTGAGGTCATCTAGCTGCTTCTTCCTGCTAACAGACAGCTGTTCTCCGTGAGGTGTCATCCAGATACGCATTCAGTGTGTGGCTGAAAGAAAACCCCAGGGAATGCTTACACAGACTTTGAATGCTGAACTTTGTCCAGAAGAGTCTCTTTTAAAGTAGGTGAGAATTAATGGAGATTAAGATGTCATACCGAAGTGGGAACACTTTCTGGGTCTGTCACACTTACAGAGTGAGGTGCCGAACAGGCTGCTCTGCTCCTCTGTGTATGACAATATGGGTAATGGCATAAGAGGCAAGGGTGACCTCAGAGTGAAGCCAGAAAAAGGTAATCGTTTAATATTCCTGCATTCTCTCTGGCAAAATATTTTGTCCTAAGACTGTTTTAAAGTGAACTGAACATAATGTGCTTAATAAAAAGAATTTTATTTTTATCATGTATATTTCTGTGACGAATAGGATCCCTTTCGTTGGTTTGTTCATGATTCTTGCTAGTAAAAGACTTGGCTAGGTGGGAGAGAAGGCAGCTGCCTCATTGCCTTATCCTGGCTGCTGCTCTCTGGGTTGGGGAACCCCTGGAAGCACGGCAGAGCCTGGGGAGAGGCACCGTGAACCTTAACAGAATTCATTCTGGGGCTGGCACAAATTTCATATTATGTTACAATAGGATTTGGATAACTGACAATATTGCCATTAGAAAACTCAGGAATTATTTTTACAAGCATGTTTCACATGGCTATTTGATGGAAAAAGATGTGGGCCTCTGTAAAGAGAGAAAATTGAAAAAGACAAATAGTCGTCTTCATGTGCCAAGCCTTCATCCTCCTTATAATTGAAAACAGGTGAAGTCTAATGTGTGAGGGTTAAAGAAACTGAGTTTACCCTTCTACAAAGGCTAGCTCAAGGTTCATACATAATTTAAGTCATACTTACACTCTATTTTAAGGTCTTAGGTGAGACTTAAATGACTTATCAACCTTAAGCTGAATTTTCCCCTCAGAGAAGCAATCTATATGCAAAGAGTAAATCGGAGATACGTTAATTTCTTCAGTACACAACTTCAGTAAGAAACGGGGGCTTTTATGTTTTATAACTTGAACCACCTAGAAAGCAATGGAAAAAGCCCAGTGCATCACTGAGATGCCATCTCTTCTCCTAAGGATGAAGGTAATGCTCTGTGACACTAATGTATCCTTGTACCATCTGCTTTTCAGTCAATAACACTCAAAGCTGTTCCTTTCAGAATTCACTCACTTTAAATGTTTAAATTTTCAGTGGAAAGTATATAGATCATATAATTCTTCTTATATGTGTTTTCATTTATATTGGATTTATATATTTTAAAATCAAAGAGGCCAAAACTGTATATTAACAAGAGAGAACTCAGTTGTGCAAAGTTCTTAAAGTAGACTTTTCAGTTTTATAAGCTATTATTGAGAGATACAAATCCTTTGTGGGGAATTTATATTATTTGGTAAGTTTTTCTGTAACATTTAAAAGAGATCCGAAAGAGGGAAATCAAGTGCTCAATGTTTCTTTTTCGATAAATTTAATAATGAAGTAAAAACTCGGGATGGGCTGACAAACATAATCAAGAGTTTCATGTTTTTCAGGTCTGGGAAGTTGACGTGTAAACTGTAACGTAGCACTGAATAGAGCTATTCAAACACACAACTGTGGGTGTCAGCTCAAATCACATCCAAAGTCATCTGGGGAAAGAGGAGGAGCACTAAAGAGTTATTCAAGGAGATGTTAACTTCTCAGTTGCAAAACTTGAACGTCCTCATATCAAATGTTACCTGCCAATTCTTCTCTGAAAAGCATGCACCAAGTTCTTATTTATGGAGTAATATAACCTGTAGTACTAGGGCCATACGCAGTAACGTATTCTTCATCTGCCCCTACCTGAGGACAGGTGCAGTCTTTTCTTACAAATCTGAATCTATTTCCATACCAAAACCTTTGTCACCATCAGTTCACGTTACTGGAAGTTCCTCCACTTGCCCATACAAACACAGAAACCAGTGAAGCTATGGAAGAATTTGGAAGTCCTCCACAAGCAAAATTTTATGCTGGCAGTCTATGAAGACATATATTGTGAAAATTAAATTTCATAGATGCTCCCAATATTTTGGCCAGGCATTTATTTATTAATCTATATTATTAACATTAATTATTTACGCATAAAGGTAAGTGTGCCAAAGCAACAGTGAGCCTAAGGAAGTCTTCTGTGCACAAATTTTAATGTATCACAGGGAATGCATTTGTATGGAAAAAATTGAAAGAGACACCAGAGGAGCTACTGTGTAATGTGAACAGACAGAGCAAAAGGGCTACATGACAATCCAGGGAGAGAAAGAGAACTGTCAGATAAAATATAAAGGTGGAGCAATCACAGCGCTTGGGGGCTGTGTTTAACTCCATCGGTGCCATGCCAGGGTGAGTTCTAGGATTTATTATACAGTTTCCACTCATCTTCCTGTACGCACCAGATTTCTACAACCTAGAAAATTGTTACTGGAGACAGACCTCCTTACCAGGCTTTTCTAACATATGCAATATAGTCATACGCAAGCAAAGGATTCAATCCGAGAAAGGGCAGGAAAAACTCGAGGGTATGAATTTTGCCTCGATATCAGCCAGGTTTTCCAGAAGACAGATTAAGAATTCATTGGAAAAGAAAGTTCGAAGTGGCACTCTCTTTCTCTGCTGGCCAGTGCTCACAAGCTATATTCAAAGGTCTTGTTGTGATACACCCATGCAGAGAGCAAGTTAATGAAAAATACATCCCGACTTTTTTGTTCTCATGTGAAGCTGATATCCTGGCAGATCTTTCTCTAACTATGATGTGAACCGGCAAGTGGGTTGCCAAGAGTGAGATGAAAGAGCATGACAGAGCCTCCAGAGTATGGTAATAGTATTCTAATCCCAGCCATGCTTACGCTGTTATTTTATTTATTATTTGTTACATGCCTGGGGTGTGCCTGGCACACTGCAAGACAAAAGGAAAGATACTTCTCTTGTGCCTTAATGCACTTTGCTGTGAAACGCGCAGCTGTGCCTTTTGTAAAAGCAGGGAGACAACCTTCCTTACTACCTGAAAGTTCTGTGAGATACTTAAAGAACTGAATATTATTTCCATGGAATTTTTTTCACAGAAATATGGGGGTTTATCAATTTTTTGTTCCCAGAAAGACCGCTTTAGATTTTTCACACAAAGACCATTAATGAGTGCTTCTCCTACATCACACTCACACCTCTGGAAATTGTATCCCATTTCTGGCCTACGGAGAAGTAATTAATGTCTCAGACGCATTGTATAACTTTCTTCCCTCTGACGTGTCCTAACCATAATAGAACTTGTGAAATCCTGATTTTCAGTTCTTAGCAAGACCTTTCTTGAAGGAAATTGGGAGTTCTATTTATTAAGTAGAATTCTTGCTAATTAACACAGGTAGGCCAGATGTATCAGATTCTAAAATAAGGCCATTTTATGACTCTAATTCTGCTAATGGTACCCAGAAAGGGAACACTTCAGGTCTTCAAGGTGCTGCATGCCTTGAATTACAGCACTTTATCGTCCTCTGCTTTATTGTCCCTCTGGAATGAGAAGGATTATGCCTGAAAAATTGCAATTTTCCCATGTATTCGCTAATCAACCTTTGAACTAATCCAGAAATAGGCCTCATACCTTCCCCAAGTCATTATGTCACTGGAATCATTCCCAAAGGCTGAAACAGCCATGCACGTGACACACAATCCTCTGTTAGATCAGAAATGGACAAATCAAGTTCAGCCTTTGAATTTTTATAGAACTGAGCTGGGGGATAGCATGTATAACCCAGTCCATTTAAATCCTTCTATTACCAACAGATGCATTTATAGCTTTGTGTATGAATAGATGATTTATATCTTTTTATTACCAGCAATTAGGTAGTCATAAAAATATAGATGGACAACCATTACATGCATAATATAAATTGGCTGAACGCAAGGTAAAGGGTGATACTGGGTATATTCTAATGGAATTATTTTGTTCTTTTCAGCCTCTCAGACTTTTCTTTTTTTTTCCAGCTTTCAGGGTGGAAAAGCCTCTTCCTTCAGCTTCACCAGGTGGACTGGGAAAACAGTCATGTTTACCACGAGTAGTGAAGATTTCTCTAAGGCAGCCTGGATATTAACACAACGAGGACAGTTTGCTGTCATGCTGACCAAAGCCTTAGGTAAGTGCTGTCCAACTCAGCCGCAAGGATTTCGTAAGGTCTGTGGTCGAGTTAGTTTGTTTTTATATCTGCCTCAAGATGGTCACTGGTTTATGAGGTTCCAGTTTATGGCCGTGATATGAAAGATATTTTTTCACTTTGTAAATAATTGTAAGACAGTGATTAAAGTGTGTCACATTTCCCTTTAGAATACGTGCAGACACACCTGCCTCCCTTGCAGGACTTGACCAAAACATTAGGCAGACAGACAGAAAGAAATGAAGAGCTAGTCCACTATGGCCAGGTGGCTGGAGCACATGTCATTTGGGAAGAACTGGACTTGCTTAGAGTGCAGAAGAGAAGGCATAGCAGAAAAAAGAAAAAATAAAAATCAAACAACAGTAGTCTTCCAATATCTGTGAGGAAGTTACCAAGATGGAGAGGGGCTCTTTACAATAAGAAAATGAGAGGCAATAGCTATAAATTGAAATGGGAAGTTCTGAATAGATATTAGTTAAAAATGTTCTCTATGAGGATAATTAATCATTGGAACGGGGTAGAGGGAGTCTGTGGAATCTCCATTCTCAGAGGATTTCAAGACACCATTGGATAAAGCCCTGGGAAACCTGGTCTGAATTCAAAGCTGAACCGAATTTGAGCATGAGGTTGGACTAAACACCTCATGAAGTCCCTTCCAACCTGAATTATCCTAAAATTCTGTGGCACTATAGACCATTCAGAGACACCCTTCTTCTACTTAAAATTTATACCCACAGCACCTGTTTGCTGTTGCAACAACAGCAAAAAAATGTATAGCAACTTTTATTCAAAAACTAATTTTAGTTCAATAAAAAGTGTTAATGACACAGACAAATAATTCAGTGGTGATGTAATTTCACTGAATTCTATGCAACTAGACATATTTTTTTTCCTGGTGTGGTTGTACTGTTCCTTGCACAACAGAACCTTGATGCGTGCTTGAGGTTTCTACACAAAACACTACAAGTAAGTAATGCCATGGTATTTCATAGCCAGTTTTGTCTGTGAAAATGAGGTCTGCCTACTGTTTTGGTTGAGCTAAATATGAAGAAAAGCAGAGAGAAAACACAGAAGAGTTCAAGACAGAGGAGAAAATGCTTATATAGCATTACTGTAAAGAAAACTAAGGAGAGAGAAGCTTTGGTGTTGCCAGAAAGCATCTTGGAATTGGAAAATCCCAAATTTTGTGTTCTGTCATTTAATTACTATCCTGTTCCAGAAAACATGGCTTTCTGACTGCTCTTAATAAATAAACATGACAGCACCAAAGGTATAGTATGATTGGAGTTTCTTAATCAAATTTATATGAAGCACCCCATAATGACTGATTGGGTCAAAAGTGGGTCATGAGAAAAATTTGTTAAAAAATCTTAATTTCTCATTCTCCAGAACTTTTATGCTGATGACTGTTCGTAGAGACAATTATAAATTTATTCCTCAGCCTCCTACTCAGAGGCAGGCAGGTCAATATTACATATTTATATTAAAGCCTCAACTGAGAATATAGTTATATTTCCCAATCCTGTTATAACATGGTAATGGTTGGGATCTTTCAAAGAAAACTTAATTAAATAGTTCCCTTGATGCGCTAAGTTAAGCATTGAAACAACTAGCATGACATAAATCATTTAACAACCTTTATAAATGCATTTTTCCCCCAGATTTTCATGCATCTGTGTTTTGCTTGTACTCAGAATCACCCAATTAAGTTCCAGGAAATTCAGAGCACAGTCGTGCATTCTGGGTTCAGAACATACAGACGGCTGAACTTAGAGATTTAATGAAGAGAGAGTGGCAGTTTGCTTATTTTCCCAGGTTTCAGCTGTGGTGGGCAGGTAAATGGTAAAAGGAAGAACAGGATGGGAGTTTCAGGGTGCTCACACACAACACAACTCAGGTCAAGCAACACAGTTGCACACCTTTACCACACAAATTCTATTCAATCTTTTTATTATTGTGGTGGTTGATATTAATTAATTATGTCTTGATAATATTTCATCCTTGGCATGCATGGCACTTCATCCACGAGTTAATGCAATCCCTCTTTCATATTTGGAGAACGGACGGGGCTTGATGAAAGTGTATCACCACACCACACTGGCCAGGGAGGTGATGATGTGTGAAATGGTGTCCTCTACTGCATGAATGGAGATAATGCACTTGCACTGGGTTACCCTCGGAAGAAGAAAGACTGGACTTGAAAAGCTCCTTCCCTTTTAGTGAAGATATTAAGCTGCAGCTTTTCTGCTCACGTTTGGCTGCTGGATTCTATCCAAGACTTCTACTTCATAAGGACTGAAATGTTGTGGTTTTTTTTTTTTTCTTTTGGAGGGGATTTATTCTGAAATAATTACTTTCTTGCAAATGCTGTTCTATTGTCCTGCAATTCCTCACTTGCGATGTTCTTAATAACAGTGAAACCTGCTCTAAAGGTAACATTTTACCTATTAATGGGAATATGTTTTATCTTAAGAAGTAAAAAGGTTGGCAAAACCTTGTGCTTTGAGGGGCAGTATGGGCCATTAGAGAAGTCTGTGACAGTTATTGATATTATTGCTCCATAAAGATGAAGGAGACAGTTAATATGGAGCACACACTGTTCTTTGAAGGAAACACTACTGTATTCATTTCATTCTTTGAACAGTTTCAAGAAGCTTAACTCTGACTTCAGGTACTCTGCTGGGTACCTAAAGAGGCTGGTAGCCCTGATTTTCTGCGGAATAACTCAGTTTCACGGACCACAGCATGATTACGCAACCCGTGACAGCAGAGGATAGGACCCATTGTAATTAATTTAGTTAGATGTTAATGAAAGCAACGTTTAAATGCTGTTCACCACTGGTCATGGTATGGAGAAATCCAACATATAATACAGGACTTTATAACACAACTCAACCAAAGGGCCAATAATGTTCTGTTTTCTTCCCAGATACACAGACCTGTGCGGAAGAACGGTCACATGATGGGTCAGTGATGCACAATAAAATGAGAGTTACTTTTCGAATGTTATTCAAAATGAAATGTAATATTTATTTGGCTTTTGTACCTCTCAGAATGCTGTAGGAATGATGAGTAGGCATTCGTAATCCCTTTTCACAAACTGGAAAAGAGGGATAGTTGTTGGCATAATCATAATTTAGAAAAGTGTCCTCTCTGTCAAACTATCTCCAGTTTGCCCAGGTCTATTCCTACTCTGGGTAAATTCCTAGCTTTGGGAAGATAGGTTTAAGTCCATGAAATATAAATTTTAGAAATTCATCCAAGCTTTAAAAAAAAGTAAAATGGTATTGACAGTCCACTATTAGTCCAGACTTTGTCATGAAACAGCTGACGACCACTCTGAACTTATACAGTTATAAAACGTCATGCCTTCTTGTGATAATCTTCTAGATATTCTCCAATTCTGCTGACGTTATGTTAGAGCGTTCTTCTGCCATGTTGTTCTTTACTTTCAGGCTTTTAGAGTCCCAGAAAATAATGTTTTATATGATAGAATTTCTTCTCGGCCTCTGATTACTTATGGTCTGGATCACTTTCTTGACAACCATAAGAATGGAGTATCCTTCTCTTTAACTTGCCTGCCACTATTTCCCTTGCATAAAGCAAATTATAATTAAATTACACTTAGAGGAATGGATCTGTCCGTGGAATTCCCTAGTGCCTAATAGATAACAGAAGCAATGTAAGTCCATTGATCTGAGAAAGAATATTCTGGGAAGTATATGTTATAAATGAGTTTGCGATGCAATATGATGACTCAATGATTTACTCTGGATGGAGGCTGAACACGTATCACAAATGCTTGTGATCACAGTCATGTTATTTAACAGCTTTCATGCTGCTCTTAAAAGACTGAGGCAAAGAACGAATTTCATCTCCGGTTCTTCACAGAGATTTTGATGCAAGGAAATTGAGTGGAAGGCATTCCCTCTGACACATCATTCCTGCACTCAAAAAGTAAACTTATTACTTTGGAAAATAGCTTTTTTTAGAACAACGTATTTTGAAAAAGAACTGTTTTGGTCAGCTTTTCTGCACAGGCAAGCCCATCTGATGAGAATATTGCCACATAGCAACATTCAGACTTCAATAGGAAGTAATCTCATTGCTGCTGTTGAAGCAAAGTTTTGCAAAAAAAAAACTTGCTTATAGATTTTTATGGCAGGTAGTCTTGAGGGGGAACCTTTTCAAAAATAAAATTTTTACCATTCATTCTTACATTTTGTAGCAAAACTGAACGCAGTGGATATAAGCTTTGATAGTGACACTCTAAAGAACAAGAGGAAAATACCAGTCTACACATGCATTAAGGGTTATGTGGCAATTTTTCACTAGATAAATTACAGTTTTGTAAAGAACAAAATACATTTTTCATAACATGGAAGATGCTTTGAGATTTTTTTGAGGAAAATTTATCACCATATCAAGTAGCAGCTATTACAGAAGAGGACAGCATATCAGATGAAGCAAGACAGAACTCTATTATGTCAGACATCTAAAATCTCTGCTATATCTGACATAGTGAAGAATATGATTGGACTTTTCTGATTGACCTTTTTCTCACTGAAGTTGCAAGACCTTTTTAAGTACAAAAGGCATATTTGATGAAATTCATGGAAAGCAGCCAACCTATTATTTAATATTCCACTTGACTGGATAATATTATTGATGGATAAGAAGCAATTTGTTGGAATATAGCAAAGCAGCTCATGCATATTTTTCCACATATATATACAATTCTCTGAGTAAATTAGGTTTCATTATTTTTCTTATTATTTTGCTGTTAGATAGAAGAACAAATAGAAATTAAGATGCATAACATGGGGGGGGAGGGGGTGTCTGTGGAGTTACATTTCTATTTTCTAGATTTTGAAAATTGGCCACTGATGTAACTATGTAAAACTGATATAAAAATATGATGAGAGACAACTGTGAAAAAAGTGGGCATACTGATGGATTCAGAATAGCATCTTCAAAATAGAAACATGATAAATAATTTACCCAAAACATAACCGTGGAATACCGTAGAGGTTTCTGAAATCAATTTGCAAATAAAGAAAAACTCATCAGTCTTATCATTTTCATGAGAAGAAAGAATTTATAGCATACTTCCATTAGATGCTGTAGATAATTTTGGACATGACAAGTCTTAGGAAAACCTTTGGGTTTCAAATCAGTACAAAACTAGTTTACTTCTCTCTGTTTTGGGGCTGCAAGATCACATTAGTGCTAATTTTCATTGAACATTTGTTTTAAAGGTGCTATTGTTCTCTGCAACTTACGCTATTGTCTGCTTGTTAGCTCCTTTCTTATCTTTACTAAAATATAAGCAAACAAAAAAGCTACTTCAAAACAACCACATAATTCTAACTTGTCTTTGCCATTTCTACTCTGTACATTTTCCCTGGGTAATAAATTTACAACCTCATTTGTCTGTTTGGTTTTCAAGATGTGAGAGCATATCCAAGCTACTTTTCATGGCACATTTCTCCCTTATTGGCAGTATCAGATTTTATGACTATTGTGTCACAAGCAATGCTGCAGTGACACATAGCTTTATAAGGGCATCCAGTCCTTACCAACTTGCAAAGCCTGATGAATATTTTCATACTGTCTTGGTAACTGAGTCACAACCTTTGTGAATTGCCTGAGGGCACAAAGCAATTCTAAGGAAGAGTCATTTTAGAGAAATCTTTCCAGGCTCCTGTGCTCTGTTCACTAGTTAACAAGGGTCTTTTTGTAATCACAGTAAAATGCCAATTTCTAAAAGTGGGGAAGGATCATTCTGTACACGCTGTGTTCTTGTGGTCTTACTTAAGCGTATGTCATTGGCCAGTAGCAGAGACAGAATAACTAACTGAACTAACTGGATCTCTGGTTTGATCCAGTACCTCAATTTTTATATTTAGGCAAGACATCTTATATTCCTCCTCAGGTAGCCAGATTTAAAATATTATTTGATTTATATGATTAATATGCATTCATTGGATATATGGAGGATCTGCTCTTCCTGCCATTCAGAAGAGGGCTGGCAAGACCTTGTTGAGGTGTATGAACAACCTCAGACATCCCTAACAAATGTCTTTGTGAAAAGTAGGGTAGGAGAGTAAGGGAGGGTGAGGGAGGAGGTCAGTACTGAAACTTCCAAGAGCAAGTTACGAGAGTTCTCTCGGTTTCAGTCCTGCATCTCTTCTGTCATCCTCTGGAGCTACACAAGTGTAATTTAGATTAGACTGGAAACACAGAAACAATTCAGCCAGCGATGCATGAGAAACAGAAACCAGTTGTCCCCCTTCTGATCTCCTGCCGAGCCAGTGAAAGTAAAGAGCAAATAATCTCTACTTGTATTATTAAAATATGGTTCCTAATATTCAAAGGGAAGTAATCCATGGAATAAGAAGACACTGTTAAGACATAGGTACTTTGCAGGGTGGCACAATGTCTTATGTAAGCCTAATGGAAATGCAGCATGGCAAAGGTTCTGTTGAAAACCAGGGAAGTTTTAATGCAGATTTTTTTTCAGCTCTTCTTTTAATGCAATGCTTGTTGCAACTGTGGGCTGCAATAACACAAAATTGCTGTCATTAATAGTATAGACCTATTTTACATGCAGAAGTAGACTCAGCAGGATGGATCATTATAAAATTGTAGAAAACAAAATAGACTCTGGGAATTGAGGTGGCTAATCTGGATAAAGAGTTTTTAAACTATGAGGCAAGGTTAAAGATAATGTAGCATTGTAGCATAGAGTATCTAGGCTAGACTTCGAAGAAGAAAGGGAATTCTGTACTTTAGCTGATGAAAAAAATAATAATAAACCAGCCAGTCACTGAGCCTGTTATAAAAATGCTGTCACAACTATCAAAGCTGCTTTTCCCCCTCTGTTTCTTGATGTTGGCTGAGGCCCAAACAAAAAACTTGTGATATCCCAGTCCAGTTTCGCTTTGGCTTTCTTATTCTTGCTGAAAAGAAAAGTAGGTAAGAGAACCTCCCGTTTTCATATTATCTGACCGCAAATCTTTAGGATAAGGAGGTATATATTTGCAGTACTGTCAAACTGATGCTATTGTACACACCCCAGTATGTGCTTACCATCAGTGTTGCTGGTGGAGCTGGCATTCTGACCTATTGACCATCTGCCCTTACTCTGGTATAATGTAACTTGTATGGAAGAGAGAACATCTTCTGGGGTTCTTTCTCTGAGCTCCCAACAACATCTGTTCCCAGATAGCCAGGATTCATGCACGGCGTGATCTCATGCTGAATTTAGTCTGCCTGTGGCAATAGTAAGATGTTTTATGTGATGTCTTGAGAATACCCTGGTTGCTCCTCAGCAACTGACCACTTGCATTCAGAGTGGTCATAGCCACTAGAGTCACGATGGTTTCTTACCAGACTTGGTAAATCCCATGAGCAGGCAAAAAAATTATACAGATGTCATCACCTGAGTAAACAAATATTGAATTCCACTGAACTGAGAAATAAGCTGTGTATTTTTATTGGAATAAAGGATGATGGATAATCAAAGAGGCTTCTAAGAGACAGATATATGTCAAAGGAGAAGCCTTTAATACAAGAGAATAGTACACTATGCTCAAGTTCATGGTAGTTTATTCTTTGTGAAGGACACACACTATTATTCTCAGGGTTAGAACATGCTTTCCCAACCCAAACTTATAGGGAATTTCTCTCCTTTGATGCCACTGCCCATTTTTATTTTACGATTACCCCAAAAAAAACATGATTAGGCCCTAGGCAGAAGGAGGGTAGGGAGCACAGAGAGGGACTGAAGACTAGTCAGATTAGGAAATGTGTGGAGCAAGTTTGTTGAGTGAATATTTGTTTCACACCAGTCTTGCTGATGCTCACTAGGAACAGCGACGCAGCCTCTCTCCTAGGGCAGTTGGTGCCTCTTCCCTGACCTACAGCAAGAAGATTGACTCCCAAGGAGCTTTGCTAGCAGGATGGCAGCAAGGGCAGGTATCACAAATTCTGTCGAGTTATAAATACTGCTTTCTCAGATAATGAGAAAAAAACTGGGGAGGGATTTTCACAGATATTTCTTACATATATCCTCACCTTCTCCACTCCTCCAACTACAGAAGCAAGGTTCATTTTTCCTTAATGCATTGTATAGTGGGTTTTGAAATCTGCAGGTGGAAGGCACAGTGCTGTTATTATTACTTACTGTTATAAAAGACAACACAGGGATTGCCATCAGTGAATCTGTCTCTCAGAGTTAGGTTTGAAATTTGCAGTCCTCAGCTATCTGGGTAGGTTTAAGGAATAACTTCTGTTATTTGTAATATATGAAGCAATAAATGGCTACTGAGAATGATTAATAGCCAAAGTGAAGCTCAGACATTTCATCGATCTCAAAAGCCATTTATTGCAAGTATATGAAAGCAATAGAGATTATTGCTATTATACAACAAACCATAAAATCAGAATGGAGAAAAATGCATCTTTTTCTTCTTATGGATGCTGAGAAAGTGTTCTGCACTTTCCCTCTGTGCTGGATTTTCCATCTGAAACACATGCTGGAGGCACAAGTGGGATCAATAACATCACAGACACAGCTTTAAATACTGATTAAATGATCAAGGACAGATACTGTTTGAGGATTAGCTGAAAAATTGTTCACAGAAGCAGCTGGTGCAGAACAGAAGTGACCGGACTGGACAATGAGGGTTTTGTGTGCAGATACATTTGAATTTTTCTGGCTGAAGTTCTGTGCTTGTTATATAACCTCTCTTGATTAATTGAGCCTGAGTGCCAGGTTGTCGGCTGCAGCTGAGGTATGCCTGGCATGGCTGAGGGGAGCTGGCACACCAGACTGCTGCTAGGCTTTACTTTGTTCTGCCCCCAGCCTAGGACAGAATAAGCCATATGAATACTTGATGGGTTGGACGTTCCTGTGCTGGTTCTGTAGCACCTGAAGGCTCTCCGTCATACTGAACAAATGTCCAGCAGTTTGGCTTCACGTTGGTCAGAGCAATCCCAAGGAGGTTCTGGCTTCAGGAGGACGCTCCTGGAGGCCAAGTCCTTTGGCTGTGCCCAGATAGCCTTTCGCATAAGGTAGGAATAGAAGCCATTCCACTGGTCCTGTACACCCAGAGAAGTACTTTCATCCGGGGAACCCAGAAGGCATCAAGTGCAGCAGGACCACTGGAGGTATTCAGTGTAAGTGAATCTGGTCTTGTATTTTTAGGTCTCAAGTGGCAGTGGGGTTATTCAGAGAGAAGTCATGATAGGAAGACTTCCCCCCTTATTCCATGCAGTAGTAAGGAAAGGCCAGGATTAGGGAAGTCTAATTAAAAAAGCTTGGGTGCAGGTGCTTTTTTTGTGTGTTTTAACCATTTTTTCTCGCTACGCTCCTATAAATAATAATATATTTCAAGAAGCTGAACTGAAATAATTTACCTGTCCTTGTGATGCAGATTAAAATTGGGATGTACTGCCTCTGAGATACAAGTAGCTAACTCCTTCCTGCCTCTTGAAAGGGGTGCCCACGGAGACACCAATTCAGAGGCCAAAACTTTCAAGAAATCAGCAGAATTCTATTCAATACTGGATGGAGGCATTAGTGGTATCTTGTACTCTCTTTTGCTCTCCCTGTGTGCTACGAGAGTTTCTTTATAGGATATTCATGCACTTAACTGCTTGCTACAGACAATCTTTCCTCTTTTTTTATTCTTAATGTAAATCAACTGTCTTTACTAAGAATGAAAATTTAATGACATGTTATAGAGCCAGATGAATCAATAGCTGTAACAGGTTGGAAAAGAGTTTTGCCCAGTTGTTTCATTTGGATTATCAAATTCTGGAGACATATACTGCAGTTCATGGATTTTATGATGCCCAAGATGGCTCTGGCTTCATCCAGGAGGTAACTGACGATGCCTAATTAAAGACAAATGCTTCAAACACATAGCTGCTGTAGCTACTATAGACTTTGAGCTGAACTCAGCAATTTATCTTTCTTCCTGGCTCATTAAACACTATTTTGAGCTCCACTAACATACAGCTAATGACCACGTCTTTAGGAGTATTTGCAAATCAGTTACCTTTCCCCTGAATTATTTTTAAAAAAAGACAGGGAAGTCTAAAAATCTGCAGTCCTATAACCAGATTGCAGCTCAATTCTCCAGGCCCTATAGTATTGGAAAGCTCAGGGGTTATTTTCTCCCTTCTGCTGATGAGCTCTTTTGGTAAGAGTTTCTCTCCTCCTGCTGGTCTGCACGTGCAAGGTATAAGATTCAGTCTCAACTATGTTTAGCAGTTGTATTTCTAAGTTTTATGGCTAGATTCTGGCTATCGACTGCTTCTCCTCAGAGGAGCATTGCCCAGTATAAAGGAGTCCCAGTGGCACAATACACATATATTACTAATGCATCCATCAACAAATTATCTAGGCAGCAATTACAAAATTGAGACTCGGATAGTGCGAATAATTGATTTTTTTTCAGTGCAGTAGCTGAATTGAGAAGTTGGAAATGAGTCTTAATTCAGGGTGACTGGAAATAGAAGTGTTGGGGGGTTTCTCAGAATGCAAAAAGGGCACTCACCTGTCTGTGGCACCAGGGTTCAAACTCAAAGCCTGCCCGCATAAAGGACTACTTCTTCCATTTGCCAGGAACGCACCCTACTCAGAGGACAGCGTTTCCAAGCTATCATAGCAGAGGTCAACCTCAGCAAGTGCCCTTTTTCTCTATAGTTGTGACTACCATGTGAAAAATAAAAATCTCTCTGAAACTATTTTGGAAATTAAATCCGCATTTTTAATAGCTTCAGTATGGCTCCACCATGTTTTTCAACAAACACTTTCTGATACCTGGTATGAGATTTGCCTCAGCTTATATGTGAAAAACCTCTGCTCTTCACCTCTTGTGAGGTCAAGTGACTTCACTGGATGGTCTGTACCTTTGAAAGTTCTTTCAACTATCTTTGTTACTGATTGAAGGGCTTGGCAGAAAGACTGAGTTCAGCATTGTGATCTGAAATTGATTGTGATCAGAATCATTCTAATCAGCTCTGGCACAAACTAACATAATATAGGGCCCTCTGCCAAGAACAGCCTGATCTCAGCTACTGAGAGCTTCACAGTGGAGTACTGCAGCCCTTGGGTTTCCTTGGAGAGCAGTTGTTTTCCTAAGGTAAGACGGAGAACAGGTTGCTGGATTAGCAATGTTTTTATTTTGGAGGGCCTATAGGAATACGGAGAACAGCACCTGGTATGCTCCCAGGAGATCTGGGTTGTTTTTGCCTTGCACAGGTGGAATTTCGGAATGCTTTTCCAATTCAATGTCAGGAAGAAAGAACTGCAGTGACCCAAGCATGAAACATAGTAGCTAAATCCTCATCGAAGACAAACAGTCACAAGTCACACTATATCAAAAAGATTAAATTGTAAATACTGTATATTACCTCTGTTGCAAGTAGATCGTGTCATCTATGTTCTAGTTTGGCTTTATGTTTTATTGAGAAAGATTCCCAGGATAACCATGGCCATGTCTCTGGGGAAAGGAATAGAACAACATAGACACTCATGGATTTCATATCAGCTGTTGGGGAGACCAGAAGGTTGTTTTGGAGACATTAGGTCTTCAGGATGGACTTCTCCTGCTGATTCATTAACTTCAAGAAGGATTTAAACAATGCAGTTTGATTCACTGCCCCATGGGTGGGAGAATACTTTGTCTTGTCAGTGTTTTTCTTTCCATTATGAGCAGCTCATAGTGATCTCATAAATCTCTGTAGAGGAAAGCTTAAGGAAATGGCCAAATGTCAGAAATATAAGCAATCTCAGGCTTAGAATTCTGCCTCACATAGTCAATTTTTATGTTTCATTAATACGAATTTAAGATTTAGTTAATTATTATGAGGCATTTTTCCGAAGGATGGCTAGCACTGCCCTGCAGCCTGTTTTGCAGTGTGAAATTGCCATAGGCATCATATTAGACTTTATTTTGCACATTATCTATTAAAATGATCTTCTGCATAACTTTTTCTGGTGTTTCCAAATGAACACCACTAAAATTAATTAAAAGAGCAAGGGGACCAATAGATACTACAAAGACAATATTGTGTTATGAAGACAATCTTATAATGTCAAAACTAAAGCAGTTTAGCATCAATTGGAGGATGCTTCGCAATTATAGCATAAATTTGGCTCTCCAAGTTTACAGCTTAAATTTCCAGCTCGTATAAGCCTCCTGAGTAAAATTGGAAGTGATTTATTTCCACGATGCCTCACTTTACCATGTGAAACAAGCAAAGGGGTCTTCACCTTGCAATACAGGCCTATTGTGGGAATACCTGGGACGTACAAAGACAGTGGGGTAAAGGAAGCCATATGACACTCCAGAATGATAACAATAGAAAGAATCCCATTGTCAATCTCTCTGTATGTATATATGTGTGAATACACATACACACGCACATTTCTTGACAGATACTGCCTATAACAAATGTAATAAGCTAATTGAATTAATGAGACTCAGAAATTCCCAAATACCAGACTTAGCGTTGGATTGATTCTGGACTCATATCTTCTTTAGTCCTAATTTTTTGAGTGGTGAAAAGAAAGCCATGTGTTTGCATATTAGATCATTACTAGGTTATTTTCCCACTTGCATGCAAATATAAACAATTCTGGTTTTTGATCTTGCATCTCAATGAGTTTTCTTTGAACGAAATTATGCCATGACAGTTTTGCTATTGACTTCAATTGGGGCCAAATTACATCTTTACTTCTGCTGTCTTTCCCTGCATTTCAGCTGGTACAAGAAGGTAATATCCAACTGCAAATGCATAGGGTATTTAAGGAATGATAAAGAAAGTGGAGATGCCTAAATGCAAAGAACATTACCCTACAGTAGCTCCTGATGGGAGATATCTATGCCTGGAGTGTCACCTGGTAGAGTAGAGTTCATGTGGAAAGAATACAGGAATTGGAGATGCAGCTCCAGTTCAGATGAATACTTATTAGATGATTGAAAGATGTCCTGAGAACAGTGGAGAACCCTTTGATAGTCTTTCATATGAGGACAAATGAAACTGCTGTTCAAAGAAGATGCAATGAAATCAAAGTCTTTAGGCAACGGACATGTGAGAAGATTATGAAGATGAAAAAAAGGCACACGCATCCACAAAGAAATATACCGAAGGGGTAGACAGAAGAGGATTCTATTGAAAAGATTAGATCTCCGAAGCACCTGAGGAAATTGTGAACTTAAGATTTCTGAGTATTATAAAGACAACAAAAGTATAGTTTAGTAGAAAAGCAATCATGACTAGAACACAGGTTTTAAAAAATGCACTGTTTGGAAAAGATGAAAACAAAGTCAAAGGCAACAGAACAGATGTACACATAATATGGTAATCTGTAAAGAAATAGGAACTGAGATTAAAAGATAAAAGACAATGTTGGAGCAAAAGTGAATGAGTGTAACTAGAGGCTGCAAATCAAAAGATTTCTACCATGTAGGAACAGGTGGAGTTAGATATTTCTATGAAAAGAGTGATGTGACAGGTGCCTATAATGACCAAAGACTGTGCTTGATGATTCTGAAGTTTCCATTTCTATCATTCAACCCTGTGAAAAGGAAATGCCTATATATGGTTTTCGCGATACAGGAAGCAGTTTATGCATATAATTTTCTGATCCTCTTCAGAAATGCAAAGCTGATGCATCCCTACTGCCTTTGTGAGATTCTGAAGTACTTGGAATACAAACTAACTTGCCACTTCAGGCAAGCAGATTTATGCTCATATATGATTCATAGCAGCAATGGGGCTGGTTTAAAAATTGCAGTATCTTTACCTTTGAATTCTTTCAGGTTTTTCAGCAGCAGCAACACATAATTTGCTTTTTATTACAATGCTTTCTCACTGCCGCCACAAAGGCAGCAGCAGTTGGCAACTGGCAGAAAGCTTTTTCTGTCTTGAAATATATATAACTGCTAAAGAAAGAACAGTCGTTTCATAGACTGTAAAAGTATTAAAGCCCATAGCATTAGTGATCTCTGATTAACAAAAACCAAACCATTGAAAAGGATATGTCATACACACACAAAACCCAATTCTTTATACTGCAATCCTTCAGTTCCCTCATTTTCACCCCAACGAAATTAAAATGAGAACCTTCAGGCAAACTGCCATTAAACGAAAACTTTTAAAAGGAGAATGTACAATCTAATTATAGTGTAACAAATATGTACCTTTCATCTACAAGGCTGGTACTCCAAAATTTTAATAGTCAATTATGATTATATAATCTATTAAAAAGAATAACCAAAGTGCTATAACGAAAAGGGAAAACCTACAAAAGTACATGAAAGACATCTCCAGTGGCACAAAGTGGCGTAACAGTAGTACCCTATACAATTTCTTTTCTCTGTAGCTTGTATATAGAGTATGTTGCACAGACACAGGTGCTGGCAGCCACTCCCTGAATTCCCATTAATTTATTCCCTGTGCTAGTGCCCACTGAATTATTTTTTGACAATACCCCGTGAATCCAAATATCTGGAAATAAAAGGCATGAGACTCAGAAGTAAATCAGTAAATCACAGTTAAGAGAAGTACTTCCTTTAAGTTTGTAGGTCATTAATACATTATTTTCGAAGATCTCTTCAGAGTCTACCAATTCTTTTTTCTTTCTTTCTTCCTTCCTCTCTTTCTCTCTTTCTTTCTCTCATTCATTCATTCAGGTTCCAACCTTCGCTTTCACAATTCTTAATTATATAATAACTAGAAAAAGCACTGTGAAGTGCTAAAGCATGATCAAAGTCACAGAATAATTTCTATTCTGTGAATGAGCAACTAGACCAGGACCTTTCAACCTGGAAAGATGAAACTAGGCGAGATATGGCAACTCTATAATATCATAAATTATAGAAAGATGATAAATAGGGAATCTATCTACCACCTTTTCAAATACAAGAAATTAGGGGCCTAAAATGAAACAAAGAATTTACTTTATGCAATGCGCGGGTCAGACGAGGAATTTAGCAATAGGTCATGGTGGATAGTAAAACCATTCAGACTCAAAAAGTGAATGAACAACTTAATGAAAGAAAAATATTCCAGTGTCTCTTAAACCAATAGACACTACCACCGCCTTAGGGAATATCTGAACTGTGACTCTTTGGGGGCTGTGAGACTGCACTGGAAGAGCATAATATATAACTACCTTGTTCTGACACTCTTCTCGAGATATCTGTTACCGACTGCCGTCAGAGACAGAAATCAAGTCAGCTATTTTGCTGCAAATGTGTATGTGAAAATTACAAACTGCCTTAACTCTACAGCATTTACTACAAAGTGGATACAGCTTAAGGGGAACATGCTAAAACTGTGAGAAAACTGAAATCAGATGTATTTGATCCAGTCCCTCTGTATTGTCTGTGATCATACACCAAGTCTAAGACATAAAACTCCGTATTAATTCCATTACATTTTGGTCAAGAGGTTTCTCATGTATATCTACATTATACTCGGAGTTTACCTTTGCTTAGTACTTTTTCACCTCTAATCTACAATTAAGAAGTCAAAATCTCTAATAATTGTGATTCCTGGTGTAATTGTTACTAAAGAGATCTCGGTTAGAAATCTCTCTTGTACTTCCATAATGAAACCTGTTTCAAATATCCTTTACCAAAACAATTGTAGTCACAATATATCCCTTTAATCTAGGCTAACATTTCTTCTTTCTTTTCAGGCTATAGAATATTATTAGTGCAAAATGATGTTTTTATTTCTGCCTTTTGAGAACCTGACTGCTGTTCTATCTATTTCTGGTTTTAACATGACATTCACTTGCATGTTCAGCCTACCTGAGACTCAGAAGATAATTTCCACAATCCCATATCCATCAAAATGTCTTTCAAAAATGCCTACCAATACTCTATAAAAAAACTCTTAAGAACTTTAACTTTCTTAAGCAATATTGTGGAAAAGAAAGAACAGAAAATATGACTGCAGACAAACTGACAGCATCAACTACATGTGGGGGTTTTTCTACTGCTGAACTGTGTAGTGTTGCATGTCCTCCAACAATTCCCATGGGCATGATTAATTGCAGATGGTAATAAGAATGAATACTCAAGTGTGAGAATTGCCACATGAATGGATCAAACAAGTTACAATGCCTTTTCTGACAGTTGCCTCAACCACGAGACCAACGAGGAAAGCAAAACAACAGAATTACTGATGAGAGCAGAGGCTTAGTATAGCAATTTTTCTGGAAAAATCTGCCAGACCATATCAGTTCCAGTGACTGTTCTGTCCTGCCTATCAAGGCACTTGTGATAAGGCTAAGTCTGCTACAAGTTTTTGTCTACAGAGGAATCCTGTGTTCATTTCATTTTCCACTTTGTGCATATTCCACTTGGTATAAACAGTTCTTCAGTAGAACAAGTTAACCAGAGCAACCAAGAGATAGGTCTCAAGCATCTTGAATCACTTGGATACGGTCAGTTAGTCACTTACTCTGGCAAAACCTACCCAAGCCTAAATTCAAGGTCCAAATAATGCAGGGTAGGTGTCCGAACCTCAGTCTACAAACCTTACAGGGAAATGCCCTACCACTCAATTACTAATTGCTTTTAGCAAGTCAATTTCTCTTCTGCAACAAAAAATATTGATCCTTTCAAAACTGGCATGTGAATTTCCGTGCAGTGCCGATAGGTTTGACTAAAACTATCACTTTACAGAAATGTTTACGAATGCTAAAGTGGTGATTGCAATTGAGTGCCTATTTAAGATGTATTTATGGATGAGTGTAGATCTTAGACCCAATTTACACACCAGAGAAATTTTTCTCTTTTCTTTTTCTTTACAATGTAGTTATGAGTCCAACCCATGAGGGTCCAGAATTTAGGGTTCTTCTTGGATAGATAGTGTTGCCTGAGGAAAACATTTTGCCAAATATGCTGGTGAAACACATTTTAAGAAGCATTTCATAAATAAAATAGTGCTGTTATTGGAGTTACATTGGGCTTTATTTTCAGAAGTGCCAGGGACTCACTGTTTCCCATGCTTTAATATTTGTTTACAATTAAAAGCCTGAGTTACCAAATGACAAGTATATATAGATTAGAAACATTTGTAATCATGAAAAACATTTTTTTCACATCAATGTAGTTCAAAACATTAGTAAGAAGACAGCATATACATGAAAGATTCCAATCTGCCTGGGTTTGGGTGTTTTTCTCAGTAGCATGCCATAACTGTGGAATGTATCCAATTAATGTTTAATTGGGAGAAATCTTACAACTGCTGCAGGATGACTTTTATGGGGCAGTTAATCAAAGTATCTTTGTTTGCTTCACAGTGTTTGTTAATGTATATTTTAATAGAGTATTAATCTTTTCCAAAGAGCACTACATACAAAATAGAATATAAAACTCTTGTGCCTTGCTTGATGTACTGTGCACAGATTAATTCATTAACATGCTCCATTTTGACACAGAATTACAGGAATACAGGAAAGCAGAATAATGAAAATGGCACTATTATTTTCCAAGTACCTGTAGTGCTGAAATTTAATTACAGGAGAAAACGGTCTGTTCTCTCCATCCACCAGGCTGGTTGCAACGGAGATGTGAAGATGTTGATGCGGCTGCACGCGTGCTTAAAGCTGAACTCAGGAGACACCTGCTCAGGGGTTGGTGCAGCGGGTGCAGCGCCCCAACGCCGATTCCCCTTCCCGGGCAGAAGGGGGGATGGCTACGGCCCGGTGACACAACACAGCCTGCGGTTCCCCACGGGGCTAGCTTGAAACAGAAACACGTGCCTGCGCAGGTGATGCTTTTGAAAGAATCCTTGATCTCGAACCTTCAGTTTCAAAGGGAGTCTTAATGAGGTTATTTTGGGCAACCTAAGCCCTCTGGAGAGCAAAAATGGGCTAGTGTTAATGAAAAGAAAGTTGATAATACCGGATTGTTTTTGTTTATCCTTGGTATGGTTTGAACTGTGTCAGGAGTTACGGCCACGATCACACAAATACTTGGCCACCTGCCTAATTTTAAACGCCAGGGTTTATCCATTAAATCCAGCGATCTGGAGAGCCGATGGCGATAAAATGAGGCCGGGGCACACGGGCAGGGGCTTTAAGCCCGCCCGAGGTGCCCCTCACGGGGGAAACCACTCGCCGGCGGGAGCAGCTCTCCGGCCACACC
>NW_009649187.1:69628-79026 GCF_000708025.1 Charadrius vociferus
GACTCACCCGCCCCGGCGGGAGCGGGCAGGCCGCGGTGGCATAACCGTTCCCTTTCCGTGTGTTCAGCGCGGGTTTCTGGCGTTCTCTGCCCGGTGGTGCCAGCTGCTGAGTTGGGCTTAGTCTATCCCTGGTGCAGCTTCTCCACACAACAGCAAAGTCATGGTCCTCAAGTGTGGAGTGTGTCCAAACTCCTGTCGTAGCCGCCAGTTAATGCTGCAGCTGGGAAATAACGTGTCCTTGTCCCACCTGATAAAGGGAAGTTTCTTACATGGGCAGAAGTGTTTCCAGTAGCCACCAACCACATGTTTTGTACAACCATTTCTCGCTGCCCTCTGTAAAGGCCTTTGTCACTGAAATAAATAATTTTTTTAAAAAAAAAAAAAAAAACACCAAAACCTACAACAACCCAAACTGTTACATTTATTTGTTCAGTTGTTATGCCAAATAACCTGTACCTAAGCCTAGTTCTGTCATCATGTTTGCCTGGATTTGTACTTGGTTTTGCACTTACTTTTTATTGCTCTTGCTCATCTTTCTTTGTATCTTTCCACATGAAGTGTGTTCCTTACCCCCTAGTGAGTGTTTGGGCAAAATGTTTGGGGTTTTATTCTTTTTTTAAGTAAAACTTTGGTGAACCGGATATGAGCCACTTGTTCCCTAAACCAGATCTTGCAAGGTTTCTTATGTTCAATGTCAGGAACCTAAGCTGAATCAGGATTTAAAAGTGAGTTTGAAAAGTCACTTCCAGCTTTAAGTCATCTAATGGCTCAGCAGTTTGGCTCTCCCTCCTATTGTCTGTAGTGTTCAGTGTAGTAGGCCCTCTTAGACTGGCCCATGTAAATTACAGGTGGTGGTGCCCTTTGTGGTACACATCAGCTTAAATATTTAGGGTATTTCTTAAGGACAGGAGAAGGCTGAGGGTCAACTCTCCTGTGTGAGGAAGACCCGAGCCCATTTTTCTCACCTGCTCAATATACTTCAGTTGTAGATTCTTACCAGTCCATTCTATTTAGTCATTCCAGGCACATGAGTATTTTCAATATTCTTGTTGAGAGAATGAGCATGACCTATCACCTGGTGATTAGAGAAGTTAATAAAAAAGGGCTGCTTTGAAGAGTACTTGGTGAGCGTACCCAGGCAACCCAGTGTTTTTCTTCAAATGCGATGAATTCAATGAATGGTGTCTGCCACATTTCCCATGATTCTGGAATAGATTGTTTTGAAGTTTGTGTGAATTATCTTGGCACAAAGACTTAGGTGCCAGAGAGCTGTGAAAGCTGATGTACCTAAGTCTCAGCTGCTTAGTCATTTAGTGGAGCCTGTGCATCACTGTACATAGTATAAAGAATGAGGTTGGTGTGTGATGCATGTGGTTTACAAAAGCCTGTATGTGAAGCAAGAAGCTGCCTGAGCTGTAGAGTAAGAAATACTGAGGGTGAGGGTACATTTCAAATGCTTTTCTTTACTAGGACTTTCCTCATCTCACACTCCTTAATATTTAATTTCTTTTTTTTTTAAGTTGTCTGTGGCAAATTAATTTGTTTTCTCTTCCTGCTCTATCTTCATCTGCTTGATCACATATGCTACTGAACTGTTTTATACTTTCTGAAGAAAATAAAAGGGAAAATTGAGAACTAAAGTGAGTAATTAAAGCATGGTTGTCTGACCACTTCAATTTTTGTAGTTATTAAACAATAATTGTTTTTACAAGTGTCTTTCACTGATAATGAGACGAGAGAAAAGGCATCAGCATCTCTGTTGGGTAACACACGAGTTTTCCTGTAATTTGAGTGAACCACCTTTCAGTAGTCCAAAGTACTGAAGTCATGGCTTGCCAGAAACTTCTGTGTTACAGTCTTAAAAGGATTTCCCCCTGACCCCAGTGAAAACTTTGTTCCTGTATGGCTTTGGGGATGCAAACTAATCAAATGTGTGTCTTGGTGTTTTCAATGCTGTGTTCTCTACAAAGGCCTTGCTTTCCTGCCATAGCAGCTTTAATAGTTAAAGTCGAGACAGTGTGGTCATTTGAGAAATACATGGTTTCTGTGAAGTACATAACTTCACATCCTGGAGCATTTGAAAGAGGAAGGCTTGCTCTGTGGTGGTGTTCTGCTTTGTTTTTTATCTTCACCTAGCCATCCATTACTGATGGAAGCCACTGAACATTCATAGGCCTTTTTCTTTTTCTTTTTTCCCTTTTTTCTTTTGCCCCTGTATTATCTAACTTTCCCTTCCTCTGGAAGGAAGATAAGTTTGTCGGACATGGGATCATCATAATCAGCTTTTGTTTACTCCCCAAATAACCACAAGACAAAGATGGTTTTGAAGATTTAAACTGTAGATATTGCTACTGATGATTAATATGCGCTGTAGAGGTCAACCTCAAAGCTTGACTCAAAAGAAATTTTATTAAGTCCTGATTGTGATGGGAATTTGATTTTGAGGCTGTCTTAAAGGTTGCAGGTTTATTTCATGTGATCTCTAAATTGAGCCTTTCTTACCATATGTGCAGAGGAGACTGTCATAATTTTGCATCTTGATTAGTGAAACACTTTTTCTTTTCTCTTTTTTCTCTTTAAACTTTTTTTGGTTGGCATGGAATAAGCAGTTAGTCTCTCCTTTCCAAGCCTATCCTCATCCTACCTATCAGTTTGGTCATCTTCAAAGCCTAATGGTTTGTGGTCCAGCTCCTTGTCATATGTTGATGTTTTCAGATATAGGAAGCTCTGTTCTGCCCTTCATGCTTGGGATGAGCAAAAGATAAGTTTTGTACATAAGACGTGCAAAACTTCTTCATCCACCCTCAAAATCTGGTGGCAGCATTATGCATATGGTACTAAGCACAGCACAGAGAAAATGAAATATTTTGTCTCATGTACCTGAACTGTAAGGGCTTTTGCTGTTCATCATTATGTAGGACTGAACTCAGTGAGATCAGGGTCCATGATTACTGCTAGAAGGCATTGTAGTAACGCTGCCATTAGTAAATCAATCTATCTCTAGGCTGATGAAAACTAGAATATTGAAAATAGAAGTTAAATTTTCCAAATAATGAGTACCCTTTATTTCCTACCTGATTTTTTTCCTCATACTTATTAAGTAGTATACTTTACACAAAAAGGAAAATAAATTTTTAGACTAAAGTGGTCCTTGTTTGAAGGATATTATGAATGCAATACTTAATTCTCTGAAAAGCATGTTAACAAACGGTTTACCCTTCTGTAAATGGTAATCTAAATATCACTGATGTTCTCCAGTACTGAGGTATGTAAAGAAAGTTTTAACTGTATTTTCCAAGGGGTTAAAAGTTTAAACCACCGCAGTTCTGAGCTTTAAAATATCTCACATTCTGCTTTGCTGACAATGAGATACTTCTCTTTTTTCTATGTTCTAAGTAATATGCAGCTACATCTTCAATTCAAAGTATATTTAATATCACTCGAAAGTGTAGTCTTTTGTCATAATTACTACATATAAATGACAAAATATTATGTGCAATTAATAGTGGTATGGCTTTGATGCAAAGTAATTTCTGGAGATACTTCCATTTTTCTGTTAGCTTATTTTTTCCTTACAGATGGAATTGATGGTATTTTGTATGGGTTTTTTTGTCATTCCTTTTTAAGTTCATGAAAACTTTTTAATTCTGTAGCTATGGGTAATGTACTAGTTTTGCATTCTAGAAAATATACATAAAAATTCTATCTGCTTTGAACAAAGCACTGTTTCTGAACATCTTGACCAGAAAAGCTGTGTTAGAGCCACATTCCTTTGGAACTGGACTCTTCATAGCCTTACTGTGATGATGGGGTCAAAGGAAGCTGACCTATAGTTTAGGACAGTAACTTAGAAATGAAGTCCATAAACTATTTTGATCACTAAGAGCTCTGAGTGTATTGGGGAGGCCTAGGACAACCAAAGGGTTTGGGTTTAAGTCAGAGTATAAGAATACTTTTCCTATGGCTTGTTTGCCTTTTGAGTGTTTATTAAATGGTCTACACCACTAAACTTTGCGACAGCATCATTCTTAAGACAGGCTAATTTAGAGGGTACTTTTTCCCAGATCACAGATGGTAGGGAAAACTGCTGTGAAGAGAATTTTTAGGTAGTTTATCCAAAGGCACCTGGGAGAGCTTAAGGGAGGCATGGGTTAAACAAAACATTTTAACTTAGTCTCTCTGCTTTTACCTCCAAAGGGTCTGTTTCCCTGACTTTGATACATTGTTTATGTACCTTACATACCTCCCATAGTAAGTCTTTTTTGATGTTGACATACTGCGATACCTTTGTTCAGGTCAACTGTGCTTCTTAAGAGACTCTGTGTTAAGAGCAAAGTCGTGCACTTGGTGTTTCTTGGGGTCTTCATCAGTGTCCTAGAAAGTCTGAGAACTTGCTGGAAACATTACTCGTAGCCAATTGTGTCAAATGTAATCTATGATACAAAAAGTAATGTCATGAAATCCAGGGTAATTTATGAATTCATATCTTGGCAGGAGAATGTGTCCCTTGCTGATATTTTGTCACTGCGAGATAGCTGTCTTACTGAGCAAGATATTTGGGCAATTTGCCTGGAGTGTTGCCATTCTCTGAAGAGCATCGCCCATTCTGCAATCTTCCAGACACTCTGCATCACTCCTGACACTTTGGCTTTTAACACCAATGGCAATGTATGCTTCATGGAACAGCTCAGTGGTAAGTATTTGTGTTTCCAGGCCATTTGTTTTAGAACTATGGAAACTCATAGTGAGATGCTGTAGTAAAGCATTACATTGTATTCTTAAGACTTGTAATTAAAATAAAGAGAAAACAAAAACTTGTTTAGGAATGGGTGCTTATAGGTCCATATGAAACTACATGCTCAGTTTTGTGATTGATGAAGAAAGGCTTTTATGAGTTTGCTTCAAAAATTCTTCATAGTTGTTTTAAGACTTATCCAGTGGAATGTAATCCAGGGGAATGTAATTTATGTCCATTTTAAACACTGTAGGTTATGCATTTGTGTATCTGTGTGCACAAGTCTACATATTTAGAGAATGTTCTTGGTCTCTTCCAGTTCTTTTCATTTCATGGATAATGTCCTATTTTAGAGAAATCTGACACTCAATGTATCTTGATTGTGGCCATAGAGAATGGGGCAATTCTAGTGCATATTCACTGTTAGAAAGGAAAGCACTCTCTTGAATAAAGGATTATTTTTTTATTTTTTTAAAGTAATTATTTTTAGACTTGGAAAATGTGGTGACTGACTGAGAAATGAATTTTAATATGCTAAAAAACAGTATGTAGTGGCATGTATGATCTTCAGGTATCGTAGCAGACAAATGGGAGAATGCTTAACTTAAAAAAAAATTACTTCTCATTTCAACACAGACAAAAAAGCATGTTATTGTTGCTGTTCCCTTTTCACATGACCCATCTAAGGAGTGTTTGTCTTGAGCCTGTTGGCAGTATTATGAAACAAAACAACAACAAAAAAAGTCCCAGCTCTTACTCTATAGTCCTTTTAAAATTATGTCAGCTTGTAACTAGAAGAATCATTCTAGTCCGTATACACACTATTCAGGTTTTTGTTCTGTTTTCTTTAATCTAACTTATTTTTAAGTCTATGTCAGAATAAGTGTTTATTCTTTTAGCCAAAATCTAGATCACAGTATTTAGAAAAAATGGGGTGAGGTAACTTTGCAATAAATGAATATTTGTTGCCTTCTTTAGAATTAAAGATAGTATTTCAAATAAGTGGGTAACATCATAAATTTTCATCTTTATTAATTACATTTTATCTTCATAATTGTTGTGGTATTTGTTATATGCTTAAATTCCTCAAATGTATGTGAGTCAACTTTTAGTTCCATGTTATTAGGGTAATGTGGAATCAATTTCCTTTATTTTAAAGAGCTTGTCACAACTTAAAATTAAAAAAAGGAAAAAGCTGGCTTTGTATTCATAACAGTATATGAATGACTTGTTGAAGAGAATAAATCTAGTAGATGAAAAATGTCCCTCAACTAAGATCTTTGCAGCTGGGAAAGAAAAAAAAATCAATTTCTTAAATGTTTTAGTCTAATTGAATAGTTGGCAAACAATTGATCCAGGAATTTGCCTATTCAAGTGCTTAAAAAGTGGGATAACAAATTTCCATGCAAAGCAAATGTATAAAGATTTTGTTCCCTGAAATCACGTTAGTCTGAGGAAGAGACTTTTCATTAGATCTTTTTAAAGAAAGTTACATTTTTCCTAGGAATGCAAAACGCTATGTATGTCTTCCATTTCCCCTACACACACACACACACACTCCACTGTTTCTTTGACTCTTTCTTTCTCTTCCACTTTCCCTCAGACCTTGTTACTATTTGGTTAAGATATAGTTTGTTAGATAGGCACTTGGGGAGGTTGTCCTTTTTGCTTGCCTATAGTTGTTGCCTATGGATTTATTCTTCCAGAAGAAAATTATAACCTCTGGATTTACTTGCCAGTGAGAGAAAATGAACAGCCTGTCGCCTCTGTTTTAGCAGCAAGTTCTGCTTCCTGCAGGTTCTGTGGTGCTACAGTGACAAACATTCAGTAGGATGTTCTGCCAAGGGCTCTGATATCTTCTTGTCTCTTCAAATCAGACAAATTTCTATTGCAAACATTATATTAAAAGAATACAGTGAGCTTTACTAGTGATAAAAAATTGTATGCTTGTACAGCCTTTAGAGTGTTCTATAGGAAGAAAGGGAAAAGGAGCAGTAATGTGGGGGTGGGGCGACAAAACACCTGATCTTCTCTCCATTAGTTCCCTTTCCCTTCTGGCCCTGCACCCTCCTGCAAATATCAGGAAAAAATGTGGTGTGTGGGGAATGCAGAGTTAGTTGTGTACACCTCTTTTTCAGTGGGAAAATAGAATCGGGAATGTAGAAAGGAACTGTAAATCAGTTAGTGGCATCTGGATAGTCATCCTTGCCGGGCAGCTGCAATATATGAATAGAAAAAGTCCTCTCTATCATATAACTGAGTTTAGTATCTCCATAATCAGAACTTTGCATTTCACTTCTAAGATACAGGCACAAAAGTTCTATTAGAGGTAAAGCTATGATGGGTATGCTATGGCTGTGAGCATACTTTTTTTTTTTTTTTTTCCTCCCTCCTGAGAAGGGAAACTTAAAGTCTGTGTGTAAATGATCTCAATCATCCATTGGCTTCACAGAAGGATAGACTTGGTGAGTTGAATATGTACGTGAAGAGTAGGTTTTTAGTCAGGCACTTTTTTTAATCCCCTGGTGTTCTTTACTGGGCTCATGTGACTTCAGTACAGTGTGATACCACATGTGTGCTTGGATGCAGAAGCAACATCAGTCTCTCTTAAGATGTTGCTTTTTTCTTTCCACCTGTTCACTCATAAGTGACTGCTGCAGTAGCTTAGTTCTCTGCTAGGCAGCATGTGGGTGGGGAATGTGCTTCCTCAACTCTTTTATCATAATTAAAACAAACTAGGCAGAAAGGTCAAGGTTTGAAGCTAGCCTGCAGATGAAGAGGCAATTAGCTATTCTGGTTGTTTTTGCTGCTTGAACCCTTATCCCCCAGGTCTGCAATGGAAAATAGTGAATGGCAATGTCCCATTAATCAAGTCAAATCTGGAAGCCACAGCTGAGCCACACCAGCTTAGGTGATAACTTGGTCCAAACATTAATGTCTGAAGGCAATAGGTGTTTAGGCATGGTAAATATATTTCTTTGGAGGTGTTTGTCTGCTTTGTTTCTTAGTAGGAAAAGTATGGTATCTTCTTGCTTTGGTATCTTCTTTAGTTTGAAAATAGCACTTTATTTTACTTGCAGCACTAGAAACATGGATAGCGAGTTCTTTGTACATCAAATATGAGTGAACCAAAATACTGCTGTATACATAGTTTCTTTCATGTCAGATGGGAGTGTATCATTAAATTTGTATTATCACATTGGTTTGGTTTTTGAACAAGCAAGACTACTAATTTCTAATCTGACACATTTCCTTTTGCTTTCAAAGATGATCCAGAGGGTGCCTTTGTTCCACCAGAATTTGATATCACCGGTAACACTTTTGAGGCAAGTTCATAAATTTATCTGTAAAATAGAGGGGGGGGAGGGGGGGTAATCATTTTAGTACTTCTGGCAGTACCAAATGTGCAGCATTCTCAACGTATAATTTAACATGTTTAAAGACTGTTAACAGTAAATTGTGCTGTTTAGATACGTTTCATGGAAATAAAAGGTAAACTTAAAATGCTATATTAATTTTCTGTATAAACATTTTTCACTGACTTAAAATGTGAGAATCTATTTTGGCTGAATAATGTGTTGCCCTAAGCCACAGGTGATCTATATTATATTCACTGGTATCCTTCACTGGTTATACTTGCTTGTTTGGGGACTAGCCATGAACTTTTATGACTAAATATAAAATTTGTTTGCCATCCTCTTCAATAAAATAATTCATGGAAGGGTAATCAGCAATTTTATGTTTGATTTAATGAAGAAACAAATGACTATCTGTTGCTTTGCAATGCACAAATGCTCTACATTGTTAAATTAAATTAGATTTAAATTGTTTATACTAATTCATTAGCCTCCCAAGTCAACCATCTCATTTCATGCTGCAGGAGTGCCTGCTTGCTTAATATCCCTTTTTTAATACAGTGTTTTTTCTGGCATGTATTCTTGGATAATTCAAATGCTTTAATTAGCAACATGTTCTATTCAAGATATAAAAAACAATATTCTGTTTCTTTATAGTTCAATACAAATACCTTTTACTTTTGTAGTTATAGCCTTCATAGTCATGTTTATAGTTCTCAATATTTCCTCAGGGGGAGGGGGGCACGAAAGGATAAGTGAACCTTGGAAGTGTGTAGTACTACAAGAAAGATGAAAATGATAAGGCAGGAAGGGTAGTATAATAGAACATGAAGTTGTACAGTTCTTGAAGGTTAGAAATGCAACATTTCTCTCTGTTGCTATGCTTTGTCAATGTAGTTATATAGGCCAGCAGAGATTTGGCGATTTTGTGCTCTATCTCCCCCCAACCCCCTGGCTGTTGTTTTGGGAGTCTTGGTTTGGGGGTAGGGCGCCAGTGCAGGTGAGGGGTGGTTAGGAGGTGACCAGTGTTGCATGTAAACTTGTCAACTGTAGTAGTGTTTATATTCAGATGTGGTTGAGGAAAGCAAATCCCAAAGTCACCCAAAGGTGACTATTTTTTGTTTCTTTCTTTGTTGTGCTTCTGAAACTTGATTTAACTTGATTTACATAAATATGTTCTCCATCCCTTGTCCCTTAACAAGCCTCCAAGACTTGACACAGAAACACTTCTAAGATTTGTGGAATTATTTGCTTGTCTGGCAAACTTCCATTTCCTCCCAACCCTTTCTCCTCCTCCAGGACCTGCT
>NW_009649187.1:79068-160316 GCF_000708025.1 Charadrius vociferus
ACCAAGAAAATGGGAAAAGGTGAAATGGGGATTTGAGAGGACTGTGGGAATATTAAGCGACCTGAAATTTTAGTTCTCTCTGATATACAAGGCTGTTGTAGCTCTCTTGGGTAAAACTTGTCTGTGTACAGGTTTATTACTTAACTCTTCTCTTTCAGCAGTACTTACAAGCCAGTTAAGCCCCAGTGAATCCTAATACGAAGCACAGCACAAACAACAATTATACAGTCTGTGAAAGTTGTTTGAGACAGGAATGGCTCTGAACATGGACACTTTTACATTTTTTTGCAAAGATCAATGACAATACATGAAGGTACATGTTTATGTGGAAGGAAGTACACATGGCAGAGTGTGTTGATTGTGGAGTAAGGGCTGGGTGCACTGATTTGTCTATTGCTCCTATTTCTTTATCTAGCATGCTGGGGAGCCTTGCAAAGCAGTGAGAGCGAGAGCAGTGCTGCAATAGTGTCCTGTTCCCTCAGCTGTTTCCCATTGACCATCCTAAGGCAATGCACAAGACTGAAAAGCAAGAGCTTTCCCCTTCATTTAGGCAGAGGTGTATTGTTTTACTTTGGGATTTGTGTGCATTTTGACAGACAGCTATGGGATTCTGAGTATTTGTGGAACTTTCAAAGCTTTACCTCTTGCTGCTTGTAGAGTTTGTTTGAATTTTAAGTACTCTAGTACCAGAACAAATTCAGCTTGGGATTCCATGCTGAACTCTCCTTCCTTTTTGCAGTTTTGAAGACCTACAGTTATGCACTTGTTACAGGGGTTTGATAATACTGTAATCTTTCCAAGATAGCTGTTTCCTTCTTGGTGCTAATACTTCAAGTTCTTCCCTTAGAAGGTATTGATACTTTTGTCTATCATCTCCTCACCCTTAGTTGTGGCCTCCTACTGTGCAATAGCAGAATAGCACTGGTTTATATACATCTCTCTGAGGAAACCCTGGGCCCTTGTGCTTTCTCAGTATTATAAGATTCTTTGTACTAAACCAATAAGCTGCTCTTCTTACAGGGGCATGAAATCTTTTGTGTTACTGCTTGCTCCTTCCTTGGTAATGACCTTACTCAGTTGTTCTTCATTGAAGGAGTGCTTTTGCAGCTGCTTAGTATGCTTTGTTGAAAACAATAGAAAGTAGTGCTTGTATTGAAAGTATTCAATTTCAATATAAAGAAAAAAAATTAGTATTGGAACTACAAATCATGTTCGGGATGATCTTTGATAGCTGTTATTCCAGTGTCAAAGCTCAGCTGATATAAAATACTTATGTCAGCCAGAGGTTTTGCTTGATTTGAGTGTGACCTATTTTGTGGCTTATAAAATGGAAGCACACAATGAGGTTTGTATAGCTACTGGATGACTTCTTCCTCTTTAAACTCTTTAAAAAAAAAAAATAAAAAAAAAGAAAAGTTCCTCAAATAAAGCGACAGTTATTTCCACAAGAGATGTTTTGTTTCCTGCTTGGTGAATTACTGATCCAGACCTCTAATGGAATTGTGACTCCAGTCTAATTAGTTACTAAACTTAGCTGGCACTCACAAGCACACAAGGGTAATAGACACAGGAAACAAACTGAAATGTGTTACTGTCCTGTTGTCTGAAACAACACTATTAAAAAATTCAGTTTATAGTTGGAATTTCAAATAGCAAGAGATCTAAAGCTTTGTCCAAATGACAATGCACAGGACTGAAAAGTAATTGATTTCATGTGGTTTGTTTTAGATTTGTGTCTAGTTCCCTGACCTGTTCTCCATTTGTAAAGTAGGAATAACACCACCAACTTCAGTTACTGTTGAGAGTAGGAAGGTAAAAACTAACCCTTCAGGGAGCTGTCTGCTTCAGTATCAGGTGTAGAATGGACTTTCTAGAGAGAAAGGTGTTAAGAAGGAAGTAGCTGTGAAAGGGGCTTCTGGTGCCAACAGTGAACTGTGGCTGAGCTTTCCAACTGGTGACTTCTTTAGTTCTGCTGCAGTTCCAGTCTGTGGGGTTGGAGAAAGGATTGTAGTTTCTAGAGGTCTCAAGAGAACTGGAAATGACTGGGTTGCTAAGTGGTTGGAGCAGCATTTCATTGGGTGGTAGTTGTGTCTTCATCTTCCTGGTGTGAGCATTGTCACAGTGCAAGGGCAAAAAAGGCAGCCAAGCAGTTACTGTTGGTGTCTAGGACAGCACTGGACTAAAATAGAGAATCTCCTGAGTATCTGTTCATGTAATTTTTTTTCGTCTAACTTTGCTATCTTCTTAAATACTTGTATTACCATTGTGCCCTAGTAACTGCACTGTTAAGGATTGGTGCTGCAAAGACAGTGAGGGAAACAGGAGAGAAACTTTAGAGTTATGACCATACTGTAACTCCAAAGAAAAGGTGAATTTCTATACAGTACCATTTTCACTTTTATTCTTAGTGCATATGCCAGTATGTGATGTGGCTGTGCTCAGTAAGAGCATTCTGATGACTGAAGCTGTTACTTGCTTGCTTTGATGGACAGATTTCACTTTCGGTTTCTCTAATCTGGAAGGTGTGTATTTGCTGTAGCAAGTACTGACCACTGTTTTTGTTCTCACTGAAACTTGAGCTAGAAGTCAGTTAGAAACATATTGAGACTAGCCTCTAATTTTCTGTTTTACAAGTAAGCTACTGTAGAGAGCACAGAATGTGAATTTTTCTCTTCTAGAAAAACATTAAGAGACTGAGATGCAGAAATACCGATTTGAGGCTTCTTTTGAAACTTGTCTACTTGACTATATATACTGGTCTTATCAAACAATTCCTTTTCCGTATAAACTAATACTGAGTCCTGATTCCCTCCTCTAAATCAGAAGGGGTATAACCTTTTCCTAATGAAAATGGTTCCTATTTCATTTTCTTGCCCTGGGCAGTACAGTGTTAGACTTCTGAAATTTGACCAATGGGTCGCCCAACAGGAATAGTTAAATATTGGTGAGTTCATTAATAGCCTTATTTCTATCACAACAATACAAGTTTGCCTCAGGTTAAAAATATTGGCTATCTCAAACAGTTTCAAATAGCTATTTGTCTGCATCACAAAACTGCCATTGAGTCTGACACAGAGGTTCATTGATGTAGAACCCCACATTTCTAAGATATGAGCTTTCAGTGAGATGAAGGACCAGTGTCTGCTATGTGTGAACTTCCATTTATAATCTTTTAATAATGTGGCTATTCAATTTTGCTTGTTCTAGTGAACCTCTGTAACTGAAATCAGTGAATTTTCAGTCTTGTCTGCCTTTTTTTTATATATCTAAAGCAGACTGGATAATGCTTCTGTTTAATGGCTTCTTCCATTATTTAGAGGTGATAAAGTGCAGCAGTTCCAAATCCTCAGTATGCAGCAGGATTAAAACCTTTCAGAAAGAAAAACTGAAAAATTGATACAGAATTGAATACTACCTTGAAGAGAAGGGGGAAATAATAGACAGAGAATGGGAAGAAAGTGAAGTTCACACTTCTGTCTGTTTTCTCATCTAGAACTTGCTCTTGGTTTTTGCTATCTGGCAGAGTGGGGTATGTTGATCTCTCACCTGGGAGAGAATTGGAACCAGGAAGGGCTGAACACTGCCTGTCCCTTTGCTAGAATGTGACAGCTGTCAACTTGCAGTTCTCAGTGGGTTGTAGTTGATTTATATAATATTAAAAAAAAAAAAAGTCCAAGTGTTTCAACAAGCTTAAAAATAAACAATTCTACACAAAGTGGTATAACTAGTGCCAATAGAAAAGACAAGCTAAAATGGATTGCAATTTTTTCAAAACTAGTTAACATTCATATGGCTTATTCCTATGAAATGTGACAAGGCAGTTGGCTATATATATATACCATATACATACAAATATTTTGTATGTATATAAATGCATGGGTTGAAATGCCAAGTGAAACCTACTGTTAAAGGGAATAAATTAAAAAAAGAAAGGTTTGGGGTATATATATACATTGGTCCTACTGAAGAAAACTGAGCTGACAGTTGGGTGCTGCAGTGTTTCTCAATAGCTGATCATTACTGATCTAGAGCTCAGGTCCCAGTTGTTGGTCCTTCTCTAAATATGAAAGCCTTCATCTTTCTCCCAAATCAAAACAGCAGAAGGTATAAAGGAAGTCTTGCCTTTGCCACTTCCCTGATCTTTTAAAGCAGTAGCTTTGAATGCTGTGAGATTCTGTCTAATGTTCTATTCTTTCTTTAGCTCTTGGTGCAGGAGGAAAAAAGAAAACTTTTTACATGCTCTCCTAGAGGGGTTTTTGGTTTTGTTTTTATCTGATGGGGGGAAATAAGTCTTTTGAAACACCTAGTGCCTTTTTTCTTGAATGCTGTTTCCCTTAATTTCATGTAGCCTCCTCTTGAGACTAATTCTATCTAACAGCAGCAAGGCTTGTCATCAGCAAATGGTAACTTATCTCCTCGTGCAGTCTAAACCATTCTATCTTCTGAGTGTTATTTAAAGCTGTCTTTTTCTTCAGTGACAAAAATAAATTACTTTTATTTGGTTACCTATGCTTCTACTGTGCTATAGAAGAGGAAATGGAATCCTCCTGCTCGTGCTTTTATGTCATTGGCCCAATTGATGTTCTATTCAGGAACTTAGTACTGAGCAAATATCACTCTTTATTTGCTTTACACAAAGAGCTAACCAAAGGAAGAATATGAGGCCAACGGGATTTTTATTTTTACAGCAGTCTTTTTTCTTTTTTTTTTTTTTAATGTATAGAATAGCCTAAAGTTTATAATTTGATTACTTCAAAAACCTACAGCTTGTTGCTTAGTTCTGAAGTTGGGTTTGCAAAGTTGTCATATTGGTCTTTTCTAGCTGGCTTTTTGAGCATATTGCTGGTATCTTTGCAGTTTTGCCTCTAAACCTGAAACACAGCTTTTCACAGACTGACTTCTATTTTTATCAGAAAGAGTCTGTCTTTTAGGCAGAGAAATGTCCTCAGAAGACAAATGACTGACTGTACAGGTAACCTACTCAATGAAAAGATGTAGTATTTTAGATTTGTTCCTTGTCTATCAGGTTCCTACGAGAAGGCATTATTAAAGCTAAGACACATATTTTCCTTAAGATTGAGGAATCCTCTGATGTACAAAAGCATTTTTTAACTCAGCTTATTTGAGGACTTTTGGCTTTGTGAGAGAAAGATTGGGAGTGAAAAGAGAACTTGGTGTTCTGTCTTAAAGCAATTGCTTCTTGTGGTGGTTGTTTAGAAGCCTGAGGAGCTGTGTTGGATAAAGTTGCAGATA
This sequence comes from Charadrius vociferus, assembly GCF_000708025.1. Classification (NCBI taxonomy): domain Eukaryota; kingdom Metazoa; phylum Chordata; class Aves; order Charadriiformes; family Charadriidae; genus Charadrius; species Charadrius vociferus. The sequence goes on from NW_009649187.1 coordinate 84,322, forward strand.
GTTCCCATCGTGAGCAAAAATGTATGGAAAAGAGGACAGATTTTCTCCTGTTATGCTTATGCAGTGTCATAAAACTCTAGGCTCCTTAATGGTAAAGATGCACAAATGTTTTGGATCAGTTCTTTATCTCTAGCCTCTTCCTCATAAACTCTTCTGATTGGTACTGATACTTTCTCGGCTATGGATGAAGTTGTCTTCCTTAGTCTTAGTAGAATTCTCTGTCAGTTTCTGATGCTACTCATTTCTTTGGTGGACTCATCATCATACTGGTCTTACTGGTAGAACTTAGTTTTCTATTGCATTCTTCACTTATTTACATCATTTACTCTTTAGAAGGTTCAAAAATGCTTTTGAAATGTAAGCCTGAACCCTTAAAGGCAACATGAAGACCTCCAGCAAAATTATACCTTGTCATTACTTGATAGCAAAAGATTTCTCATTAATTAATTTATTAATTAAATAATTAATCTCATTCAATAATTTAATTAATTAACAAATAACTTCAATAACTACAAATATCATCACATTTCCCACACAATGAAAAAAATCTTGTTTGTCTGTTTTACATCAATATTCAGATCCATGATCATTGTTAGACTGGATCTGGAGACTTTATACTCCCTGGAACTGATTGGCTTAGGAGTAAATGGTAGAATGGACAACTGCCTAATCTCCAGATAAAACTTTGAGACTAGTCCAGCTTTCACTGAATTAGATGGTTGTAGAGTTATCTTATTAGGTTGCTTGAGATTTAGTCAACAGAGCCTTCAGGATGATGACAAAAGGGTTGTTACACATCATTCTCCTTTGTTACAGCATTTCAAAAAAGCTTCAAAGAGCAATTGAGAACATGCTTTTGAAGCTGATCTTGTCTCCTGGGAAATGTGTTGCAAGTGACTTAAGCTTTCTTAGATGACCTCTGGAGCAGCTTTTAAAATAGAATAGACTATTTCAGTTGGAATGGACCTACAATGATCATCTAGTCCAACTGCCTGACCAATTCAGGGCTGATCAAAAGTTAAAGCATGTTGTTAAGGGCATTGTCCAAATGCCTCTTAAACACTGACAGGCTTGGGGCATCTATCACTTTTCTAGGAAGCCTGTTCCAGTCTTTGACCACCCTCCCTGCAAAGAAATGCTTCCTAATGTGCAGCCTAAACCTTTGCTGGTGCAGCTTTGAACCATCCCCACATGTCCTATCACCGCATACCAGGGAGAGGAGCTCAGCACCTCCCTCTCCACTTCCCTTCCTCAGGAAGCTGTAGAGAGCAATGAGGTTGCCCCTGAGCCTCCTTTTCTCCAAACTAGACAAGCCAAAGTTCTTGGCTGCTTCTCATAGGACTTTCCTTCCAGCCCTTTCACCAGCTTTGTTGCCCTCATCTGGATGCGTTCAAGGACCCTCACATCCTTTTTAAATTGTAAGGCCCAGAACTGTACATAGTACTTGAGGTGAGGCTGTACGAATGCTGAATATAGCGGGATAATTGCCTCTTTTGACTAGCTGGTTATGCTGTTTGATGCACACCAAACAGGTATAAACCTGTTAGTATGTATGTACTCCAGGATTCTTGGACTTTTGAGTCTTTTCACCAAGTTTTAAAAAAAGAAAACAAACAAAAAAACCTTCTCCTTTCTCTCAATTGTAATGGCAACAGGTGTTGCCTTTTTACTCAGGGATGCTGATCTAATCTGTTTTTGAAGCAGCACATAAATGAAATATGTATGTTACACTTGTACATTATTTTTTTTTTTTTGTTTGTGGGCTATACAGTTCACATCCTGACGCATTATACATAAGTTCTATGCCTGAATATAGAAAAAGCAGCAAGGTTTTCTCCTGTGGAAATCATTCTCCTATGAAACAATCAAAAAACAACAACAAAAAAATCAAAACCAGCCCCCAACCTTCCCGCTGGAAGAAAGAAAAGAGAGGAAAAAAAAAAAAAAGAAAGAAGAAAAGCAGAGAGGCCCACCCACCCCCCCCCCCCCCCCAGATTCTTCCTGTTTACCCTCCTCTGTTTACATTCCTGATATATACAATGAGAGCTACCTACTCATTTGCTATTTTAGTCACCTCCAGCTGTTCTGTGAAAATTGGTGTTTTGAATGTAGTCTTAAGAAGATATTATGCAGTGGGCTGAGTTCAAAAGCATTTGGACAGCTTTTTACATTTGCATATATATGTTCCTTGTAGAAAAGAAATTAGAAAAACATCTGCGTAGATTATTACTTCAAAGAGTGAAGTTGCTGTACAGCAACAAATATTTTACATATCGTAGTCCTGATGCCATTGATTCATGGCACGGTAAAGGAACTGGGATGCTAGTTGAGTTTACTGGCCCAGTGTTCTTAATTTGAAGTGTTTCACTTCAGTTATTTAGCTGCAAAATGTAGAATAAGCATCTGCCAACACAGGATTGTGTGAATGCATTGCTCAGCTCAAAGTGAGACTTTACCAGTAGGCACCTTTTCTTAGGTTTAGGATAAAAAAAAATACTTTGTTTAAACAAATAACTTCAATAACTACAAATATCATCATATTTGCCATACAATGACAAAAAAATCTTGTATTTATGCAGTTGAGAGAAGACACAGCTAGTCTGCTCAGCGTGCATATAACTGTTTTCCAGGTTTCGTTTTTCTATGTCTACAGGGAATAAATTGTGTTAGTTTAATTAAGTGATAAATGAATTACCTATGGCAGGTAACTTAAAAGTGAGGAGGTTAATGGCTGATAAATCATAAGGAGAGTTGTGACACATGAAACTCAGTTTCAAAGGGAGTTGAACACTATGATTTTATTTTTTTTTTAAGCAGCTTTAGAGATAAATGAGTCTAACTCTTGCTACCTAACCTCTGAGGTCTCCAGCAGTTTTATTGCAATGTTTTTCCTTACGTGTCAAAATTATACTTCTGCAGTCCTGCAGGAGAGGAGTCGATTGGTGTGCTATTCATCTGTGTTGGGGTGCTGATCTTTGTGATTAAGGGAGCCTGAAAATGGGATGGAAGTGTAATAAACCTGTTCTTAATTTGTGTCATCACCCTGCAAACACATGAGTAATTTCATGCACATAGCATGGTTTAAATTTGGTTAAGCTTCTGTGTATGTTTATCTTCATGTGACTTCTTAAAGTGAAATGAATGTTTACAAAGGTGGCTGCCAGTGGCGCAAGATAATAAGTGTCTTCACTGCAACAGTTAAGCTTCTTGAAACTATTTTGAGGTCCAGTTGAAAAGTTTGTATTTTCTGACTTTTTTTTTTTCTCTCTCTCTCTCTGTAGCCCTAGATAGTGCTTTACAAATTAATTACTGCTATAGATGCTGGTAATTTAGTCTCTGGACAGCAGTCACCTGTGTTTTACATAGCCATATGGAAAGCCAAAACATATGGCTGTTAAAATGGTTGCAGGTAGTACGGAAACTGCTGTAAACCTACTGTATGATTTCTTTTTTTTTTTTTTTTTTTTTTAAAACAAATACAGATCTCCTATCAAAGAAGAAGATCTCAAACAAAAAAAAGCAAACAAACAAAAAAAAGACTGAAAAGAGGTTTGTATTCAGCAGCCTAAGGAGGTGATTAGAAATAAACCAAAAAGTATGCAAAAAGCTTACAAAAGTCTGAAAAAACTAGCTAATTCTTTTCTAAATCTATCAAGACAGAAATGCAGCTCAAAGTCTGTAATGATTGCAGATGAACAAGTTACAAATTTTTTTCCGAAGAAAGCTGTAGCAGAAAAACTGTTTAATTTTTTAACCCATTTTCATCTTGTAGGACCTTCAGGAGGTTCTTACATTGCAACTCTTATTTATCAGGAGTTATCAAAAATTTGGCTCAAATAGGAGCGTCTGAATAGACTAGTGACCAAGTTGACAACATTAACAGTAAAATAAATTTCCAGGACCAGATGGTGAAACAGCATTCATAAAAGAAGCAATTAGTTAGAGTAATATTCTTTAGTCTGGAAGAGAATGCCCTGAGGGAGAAATTATGGTAGAAATCTGTGAAGTATGCCATGGCGGCAGCCACAGAGTGAGTATTTGCCAGCCCTCATAAATGAAGAAGTAGGTGGCAACAATGAGGTGAGCACAGGTGGACTCAAACAAGAGGAACACTTCTTTTTGCACTAAACAGTTTTTGCAGCAAGCTGTGGAAATTCTTGCTGCAAAACATAGGTGGGAAAAGGCTGCATGTGGGTAGAGCTTAGACAAATTCATGGAGATAAAACAGTTGACACAAACCATTACAGACAAGCCCGCAACTACAAAACAGTAAGATTAGAGTGAAGTGTTAGGTAGAGTTCCTCAGTTTAAACTGAATGATATAAATAGAGGTCACAAGAAACAGAAATATAGTAAGATGTAGGGACTAGACAACATTCGTAGTATATGCGCTACATGCTCTTTCCAAGTGCATTTATATTTTGCTTGGTTCATTGCTCCTTATGTTGTTGTAGCCTTGCTTGTTAGATGATTGTATCTATGAAACCTTGCTTGCTTGTGTTTTGTGAGGTAAACTGATCACCTGGTGATCACCTAAGAATATTAAAGCTTGAAAGCTTTCGCTTAGTTGTTGGGTAAATTAAAAGGCAATTTGAGAACTGAAATACCTGCAGACTTCAGCTGTGAGTGGATTATTCGAGAAAATCTGAGCTGTAGCTGCATTTTTGTGCCCATTTTTTTTAGAAGTCTTTTGGGGAAGAATTTTTTCAGACAAAGCTAAGTAGCAACTGTAGTTAGAAGGTGCAAACTGCAAGCTTTGGTTTAAAATGTTTTTATTCCAGCATTTGCTGCCAACTCAAAACTAGAGTCTGTGTTTTGTGATTAGTCTACAATGGTTTAACACTTTTAGCATGTTCTGCAGACTAATTATCTACACACTCAAAGTGCCAAATTAATAAAAAGCTAGTATTTAATACAGCACCTTCCAGTAATTACAGTTATGTGGAAAAGTGTTTAGTCCCTTTGTAATGAAGGAAAGTATTAAAAATAATAGGCCTATTTCCCTTTCATTCTGTTGCTGAAGAATACCGCTGTCTGACTTTCTGTTGCATAAACATAGTGCATTTTAGAATTAGTACATTGAAAAAAGACATAAGTAAATATTAAATGTTTTCTCCCAGTAGTAATTTTCTCAAGCATTAGCTTGAATGTGTTTATAAAACTTTGTTTTATAACAACACTGAAGCTTTCATTTCTGGAACCTTTACATTCTTTGAATTGTGAAAGGGTGGAAATATCTCTATATATATGTAGCAATCTCAATAAAAAAAGAAAAAACTGCAAGGTAAAATAAAGGTCAGATACGAACGTCAAAACCAAGAATTGTCTTACACTATTTCCATAGCTTATCATTTAGAAATATTTTACAGGAAGCATTAGTTCTATTATGGTCTGTCTTTCTCAGTTCTGCTCAAGACCTACATTTCTGAACTCTCAGTGAAATCTCAATACAAAATGTAAATGGTCATTATTCATAATTGCAATATGCTAAATGCTTATGCAGTTACTATTCAAAAGCTCTTTTGTCAGCTTTTGTCTGTAGTGTTTGTCTGCAAAAGTACAAGTTCCTATAGAAGCTTAGTTCTTTAGCCCTGCCAAGCAGTAATACAACAGAGCCTCTGTCACACTCTGTGGAGGCTTGGAGCTTTTACTTCCTCTCCTGATCTTTTGATTTGCAGATTTGAAATCCAGAGCAGATCATTAGTAGTCTCTGATTTCACTTCCTATAGTGTTAAATGGTCATAAAATGGCATACAGCAAGCCAAGTAACTTTTGATTGGAACTGACAGAAGCTTTTTTGAATATATTTCACTCATGATATAAAATTTTAACATGATGGTAGACGCTGTCCTTTCACTTCATAAGTGCTGCCAGTACTTAGCGTGAACGTTTTAAAAATATGTAGTATCTTCACCTTTTGATTTTTTTTTTTGTTTGTTTTTCTTTTCACTTTTGAGTCTTGTTAGGCCTTTGTGTCTTGGAAACTACTCCAGTATTAGAAGGTATCTTGATTTGAAGCTACTTGCATGATTATGACCTTCAAACTTTTGTCTCAAATACAAGACTTCCCTTAGCCTCTTGCTGAAAGGAAGACTTTCAGGACCTCAAATAATACTTGTGACTTTTCTCAGACATCTTTTCTTCGTGTTGCCATTTTGATTTTTACAGACCCGTTATTTCCATGATGGTCTTCCCAGTGATGCGTACAACTATGATTTTACCTACGATTCTTGTTACATTTGCTAACTTTTGGCTAAGAGTAGATACTCTCTAAGACCAAATCTGGAGATCCAGTTTTCTAATGTGACTTCCTCCCTTTCCCCCCATCCTTTTTGAAGCTGATGTTGTAGTGAAGTCTTGCCAGCACAGTGTTTATTTTCTGTAACAAGTTACATTTAGTCTTTAACTTAAAAGTCTTTTCAGGAATTGTGAACGGGTGGTTTTGTTGTGGGGTTTTTTTCCTTTTGGATCTTCCTTGAAATGCTATTTATCAGCTATTAATATTATTATCCTGTAATGCAACAGTCCTATAATTCATAAACTATTCTGCTTAGCTGGATTTAAAACAGGTGATTTTTTTTTTTTCAGAAACTAAGGAAAAATCTTCACTAGAAAAAAGTCTCTTAATTACTTAAGAAAATTCCTAACTGCCAGTAAAGGATCAATTTTTTTGTCTTCCAGGAGAAGGAAAGTTATTTGCTGCCTTTTCCTATTTGTTTGTTACTTTCTTATAACGCACTTAAAAACAAAACAAAACAACTTAGCATAATTGTGAGATTGTTTTCATTGAGAACTGTCCCTTCTAGTGAGCATTAGATATTTTATACTTATGAATGTGCTTTATTTATTGCATTTAGCATCTTGCTCTCCTTTCCCAGAAAGTGAAATTTTCTTCCCAAGCCTAAACGGAGTGGTAAGTAGAAGCAGGTTTGATGCATAAGCTTGGAGAATGCCCCACCTAGTGGATGATCACAAACTCATTTTCTCATTGCTCCTGTTCAGACAGGAGACTTAAGGTTACGGTGGAATATTAACCACATTTACTGCCAGCTCAGGAAATTGATTAAATACCTGGATTTTCTTTCCCCTTTTTCTTGGGGAGTGATGGTGGTGATGTTTGGGGAGCTTGTAGAGGGGACAGGTAAAAAGGGGATTTACATTAAAGAAAGTTTCAAGTTGGAAAAGATAGTGAAGTTCCCAATAAATGTTTTGACATAAGAAATTAACAACAAGCTGTGGTGATTGAAATGGCCATCTTCAAACTTGGCGTTCCTGAATGTCAGGGGAAAGTATATCAACAGAATTATTTTCTGTGCCAGGCAGGAGATGAGGTGGGAATCTTTCTTTATTCAATACAAGACCGGCATTTCCCTTGTGTAAGAAAAGATGCAATGAACAGGACAGCAAATTAATTTAATTAAAGAACAGGACAGCAAAATGGAAGGTGTTGAAGCCTGTCCACATGCTTCTCAAAGAGACTTGTGCTTTTAAAGGCAGACTAGAGGATATGAGTTATACCCCACAGTGAACACAAGTTATCAATTGGAAGAAGTGGAATGAGGTATTGTTATTTTTTTAAGATTATGTTCAGTTTTCTGTTATGCTGTCCATTGAGAAATGCCAAATGACAACGCTTACTGAAACAGAGCATTTAATATCAAAGTAAAGAATAAGTTCTACACCCTACACTTCCTTTTCATTTTTCAAAATCTTATGAAATAGTCTCCAGGAAAAACAAACAAACAAAAAAACCTGCTTAAAACCATCTTCATAAATTCTTGGATGTTGTGGAAGGAATTCTGCCTAAATTTCTTCCACAGATTGGAATATACAAAAGTAGAAATCTAGATGGTTTTGTGTTTTATTTTTTTCAGGCAGTTACTGGCCTTCGGTCTTGGGCAGGCTTAGAAAGTTATTAATTTATACCTAGTTAGTTTTATAGCAAGTTAACTTGTGTAGACTGCAAGACCATCATCCTCTAAACGTTTATTAGTAGGAGTTGTACTTCCTTTGTGAGTAGCTCTATTAGATCAGGGTGGAGATAATTTTCTGCAGCTGAAATAAGTACAGGTGGGGATAGTGGTAACTTCAGGAAGTATGATGCAGTAACTGTCTTCCCATCACCTTGTTAGTGGGTTATTTGCTCATGCTGGCTTTGTGATTTTGTATCCTTTTGCCAATATAGTCTGCTTTATCTTAAAAAAAAAAAAAAAAAAAAAAAAAAAAAAAATTTAAAAAAAGGCACCACTCTGTGAACAGTGTAGTTCAGTAGGGTTACTGCCACTCTGCCACTTAGTGGGTTATAGTAGCTTAATGTGGTGAAGGGGGGGGCAGGGAAGTTACCCTTACTCTTGGAATAGATAAATGGCATTCATTCTTTTGCTAAGTTAAAATAAAAATCGTAACAGTTCCTCTCATATTCTCGAAAGAAAAACAAATGTCTTCTGTTACCTCTTCTGCTTAATGGTGAAGCTGTATAATAGTGAAGAACTGCAGACTGAAATTACTGCTTTGCAAAATTATTTTTTGATCTTTTCTTTTTAGATCAGATGACATATGGCTTGTTCTTCTGATGTTTGTCCTAATCTTGATGTGTTCGAAGTGTAAAACAAGGCTTTAGAGCCAGCAGTCAGCACTAGTTTATGCTTTCTTGGTTTGGGGGGCGTAGGGGAGTGGAATGAGGGAGGGAGGGAGGGAAGAGAAGTGAGACTGTCCAAACTACCTGCTCACACACAGCTTCCTAATGAGGTGGCATTGCACTCCCATTCATGGAGGTGCCCTGCCTCACTAGAAATTAAATATATATGCATACCAGTGGAACAAGTCACATTCCCTTCATACAATTTAGAGAGAATAATACACCTTAATGAGAAGACTGGGGATGGCAGAGGGTGGGAATTACTTTTGACCTTGGAGTCAGTCGTCTTTCTAGGGTGAAAAACAGTAAAGCATATAGTAAATGCATTAGTATGACCAGATTTAATGTACAAATCTGGTCATTCTTTTACTTATGTATTTATTTGTAAACCTGTGAGGTTCAGTACGCTTGAATTCCTGGCTTTACTGCATCGCCGTTTAAGTGTTTACACAGACTTGCACTTGTAATCTTGGTTATAAATTTTACTGCATTGTGTTCTCTGAATGGAAAATAAAAAATTAAATGCAAACTATCATGGATAAATTACTATTACTACTAAAACAGACCTGAAAAGGTCTTATCTTTTTCTTTTTTTAAGAAGCAGAAAACTTCTAAAATTGAGGTAGCTGTATTGTATGGCAAATCTAATGCACTAGATTTGAGAAAGTTGTTGCTCACCTCCATTTTTACTGGAGCTCATCACAACGTTGAGGGGTGTAAGAGAAGCAGAGGTGGCAAACATGGAGTATTTCTTAACATTCTTTCATAAGTGTCTTCAGAGACAAGTTATATTATGCTGTATTGTTTCTGCTCACTTTCTTTATGCTTGACAGCGTTTAAAAATACTGCTATATAGAAAGTCTTTGTTAAACTGTTTTTTTTCCTTGCTAAGAGGAATGCCACTTCAGTCTCCCAGCATGCTTCTAACTTAAATATTACTTGCACACATACAGGGGGCTGAGTTTTATATTTAACTGTAGCTGATGAACAATTACAATACTGATTACTGGTGAGGAAGACAAATGGTTCTAGCTGGACTCCACAGGGTGGTTTTCTTGTTTTGTTTGTTTGGTGGGTTTTCGTCCAACAAGCTTATCCCCCAAAGCAGGACTAAAGCCCGTTTTCTTCCTCCTGTTCTGTTCAAATTAAACCAACTTTCTAGTAAGCTGTTACCTTGTAAGTTAAAAAATTTTCTTCCTCCTGTTCTGTTTAAACCAACTTTCCAGTAAGCTGTTACCTTGTAAGTTAAAAATGAAAACAGTGCAAACTGTATCCCTTGTGATCTCAAAGGTTTTTTGGCTAGAGAGAGAACTGGTAGCATATTTAATGCCTTTTTTAAAACTTCATGCAGGCACACATCTATTCTTTGGGTGCAACACTGAAAGCAGCAATAGAATATGTAGTAGAACCTGAGACAGAATCAGACTTTGGGCAAGATCTGCATACTCTACTGGAACAAATGCAAGAAGAGAATCCTGAAAATAGGCCAGATATTGAGGTAAAACTGCCCTACATATTTTTTTGTTTAAAAAAACTGACAAAAATATTTGTGCATGTGTGCTAATTAATAGAGAGATGATCTTTATATGTAATGTGCTCAGATTTTGTAGTAAAGCTGAGGCTTTTGAAGGGTCAGCAGAAACTCTTTGTTCTTCCTACTGTAATGGAGATACAACCTGAAAAGCCAATGTAAATGTTTTATGGTGATTCGATTTTTCAGAAGATTGGGTGAATACACTTGTGGATCTAAATTTTCTCATTAAGTGTTTCTTCTCATTTAATATTTAGTTTACAGAGAGAGAGTGAGTCATTAGAAGTAAGAGCACAGGCTTTATGCTGTGAAATTTGTATGATGGCTCAGATGATGTTTGGATTGCATTTAAGAAGGGGATGGAGGGAGCCATGGCCCGGGAAACCTCTGTTCCTTGGCCTGTTCAAAGCATTACTTCAAACTAGTTTTCTGTAAATATATAAATGTTTCATGTTATTTGATTAGGTATCTTAACTGATTTTGTGTTTTATTCCATTTAGCCTCTTATTTTACTTTTACTTTAACTTTTCTAAATAAAGATATATAGGATTTTTCAATATGATGTTTTCAAAGAATTTACATTCTAACTATTGGTTACCTAATACAGTGTTATTTGACATTGTGTGAAAGTTTAGCTTTCTTTAACGCATTGTTTTTGCAGACTTTCAGACTGTAGCCAGAGAATAACAGTTGTCCAAAGATGACATTTCTTGGATTCAGTTCTTCTACTTCAGAACAGTGCTGTCTACTTTTCTGTTTGTTTTTTTTTCTGTGCTGATAGTGTATATTCTAAATGGTATAGCTCCTATAATCAATATTTTGCAGAAAGAGTACTGCAACAGAGGAATTAATGGATTCATTTTTATAAAGCAAATAATATTGGGTCCCTGATTTAGGACTGCCCGGGCAGGAGACCGTTTCTGATACAGACCCTGCTTGATCAACTCCTGTATTTCTATTTGTTTGCTTTCGAGCATAGTCAGGAAAGGGATGGTATAGCACTCCGTACCATCTCCAGTTGGTCTGTAGCCCCTGAAAGCTATTGCTGTCTACTTACATGTACTAGTTTGGGCCAATGCTGGTCTAAGGTAATACATAAAGGTCACTTTGTGACTGTTCTCTTTTCCATTCCTTTTCCGCTGGGATCTTTCTTGAGTGGAAAGAAGTGGGGGGAGCTATGTAGGCCTTTCACTAGACTCCAGCACAGCTGGATACCTGTATAACTTTTTCCTGTCCTTCCTCAATCTGATATCTGAACCAACAGAGCCATTTTCTTCCTTCTGCTCACAACAGTAGAAGAGCAGTTGAGGAGGTTAAGTGGGGAAGTAAGAACAGCTTCTCAGAGCTGTATGAGGTCTCATCAGTGTTTATCTAGGAACAGTTACTGAGGAAACAGTGGGATTCACTTGGAAAGGCAGCTCTCTTCTACTTCCTGCCCATGGTGACAGGTTCTTAAATGTGTGAATGTCTGTAGTTAATTGTGTGGGAAACCAGTGCTAATGCCATCAAATGATGCTCAGACTACAGATTAAAGATATGTAATACTGCTGCTTCCTGTGATCTGATAATGATTGCTTTCTCTAATTGGGAATAGTGCTTTCTAGATATTTGTGTTTTGCAGTTTTTAAAAGATCCAGGATTTACTTTTAATGTAGTTTTGGTAATAAAAAAATTTATCCTGGCTATGTCACTCATTTCAAGTGAATCACTGGCTATTTAAAAAATAATCCACGCTCGAACTTTTTACATTTTCAGTGTGTTATTCATAAAGGATAGCATTTAAGATTATTAAATTTTATCAGTTGTTCTTAGTGTTCTAACTGTAGGCTAGAACTTGAACTGTATTAAATAATTTTGTTATAGCCCATGGTAAAAATGAGACATTAATTCAACCCCATAATAGAAACACACAGTTTAATGAACAGTGCAAGAAAGACCTCCGATGTAGCATCATATAAATTCAGAAGTACTGTGTAAGTTAATACGATTCACTTTAGTCAAAATTCACAAATCTATTCATTATTAAATAAGTATTTAACACTAATTTTCTCTAGAGCATTTTGTCATTATGTGAAGAAAAACTGAAGATTGCTTCATCAAGCAATATTTGTCGAAGCCTGTCTGCTGTTGGAAGAAGGGTTCTTTCAATTGAATCTTTTGGTGCTTCTCAAGGTACACTTAATGTATTTAGTCAAGAATTTTAAATTGCCTGACATATCTAATGATTTTTAAAATACTATGTTTGTTCCTTTCTAGATATCAAAAAGTCATTAATAAATATTTGGGTATTTGGGGTGGGCAGCGAGGGGGATATACAACTCTTAATGAACAAAATTAATATATTTAGAGTGTCATTTATGATTAAAAGTGACCTGTCCAGAAGTAATTAATTTGTGTACTATACTGAAGATAGGTAACAGCAGTGGCAGAGAAAGCAATATAAAGATTTACTAGGAAAGATTAGAAGGTTTAAATACACATTTAATATAAGCATCTGTTTTTGCATCTAGATGTCTGTGATAACATGTGGAAGGGAAGAATGTGTCAGAGAAGTTTGGGATCTAAATTATGTTCAAATGAGAAAAACAACATAGCAGGTGATTCGTCTGCAGTGGAAGATGTGACAGCTACCTGTCATAAGGACTCTTCTGTAGTTAATCTGGTGACTGGCAGAGAAAGTGGTTTAAAGGAAATGCAAATTGATCTGGATAATGAGAAAACTCAACGTTCTCAACCTGCAACTCAAGCTAAAAAGAGCAAAGAAGAGGACAAACATGCAGTGTATACTGACAGTTTTGGTAGTGTTGCTTTGGATATAAAATCATGTGTTACTGACCTCGACAGAGATGGCATTTTTAAGAAAGGTTCTTTAAGAAAAATTAAAACCTTTCCAAAGCTACCGCTTGAATCTGCAGATACAAATAACTTTTTTACTTCTGTAACCAACAGTGGACCACTAGCTAGGAAAAATCATTTGCTAACACAAGAGTCACTACCTCTAGACAATAATAATGAGGTTGCTTTTTCGAAGGGAAATCTTAATTCGTTTGCTATTTGTAGTCCACCAAAAATAGAACCAAAGAATCACCAGGTTAATGATCTTCATTTAGAAGCTCCGTGTGTATGCACACAGGTGTCTGGCATGAATCTAGAAGAACATATGTCACTTATTAATGGTAAAAAGATAGGGTTTGCGTCATCTGATCACAAAGAAGACTGTTCTGATGCTACCTCTGAAATGCCAAATACAGCTGGTATGCTAAAAGGCCCAAATCAATCAATTGCTGGAGCAAAAATGCTAGACAATTACATGGCGTTGGAAGACTCTTCTGAAACTTTCCAAGGGTCAAATGAAAATTCCTTACCACATTTTAACAAGATGGCTTCAGTGTTAACGACAAAACCCAGTGGGAACAGATATGGATCAAACCTAATTAGGTCTCCAGAATTAAACAACGGTGCGGTGAGCTCAAACAATAATGAAGATAATCTTTGTGGAGGCAGAGGGTCAGAAATCAAAAGTAATGAGCAGGTAGTAAAAATAAAGTCTTCATTATATAGCTGCTGTAGTCACTTATGTGGAGATGAAATGACTTAAATACTGTGTGATTGCTTCCCTCCTCACCCTCTTTAGCATCCTGGAAAACTGAATTTTGCTAGTCTGCACACTTTAAGAGTTAATGTTGGAAGTATGGTGATCCTTTTTTCGTCTTTAAAAGTAGAGTGCTACAGTGAAATTTATGCTATTGCAAAGTCAACATTCATTTTAATATTTTTTTTTTACAAATGCAGTATATTCACTGGTGTGTTAGAACGGCATACTTAATAGTTGATTACCTTTGTAAAAGAACATTACCAAAGTATATGTAGACTTTTATCTCTTTATTACTTTCAATGCATAAAGTTCACTACCTTGCAGTGGGCCTCCCAGTGCTTATGAAAATTGCAGCGTTCCTGACTGTAAAGCTGACCTCACTGAAATCAATGGCAATAGCCCATCTGTTTCAGGAGGTGAAAAGGCTCCACTTTTTTTTTTAATTTACATGTGCATTTAAGTTTTTGAAAATTGTACATGTGCTGTATCTGTTCTGTGTTCTTAAATTACTGCCTCTGTGTTTATGTATATTTCATGATAGAATTCAAATATGTGCACAATATGATGGATATGTTGTCTCAACCATTTCATCTTTATAAATAGCCAAATAAGAAGAGGGAGTGCTGATAATTACTTCACTAGAATTCGTTGATAGATAGTTGTAGCATGGTCTCTTCTCTACTCAGATTACATATTCTCAGGGTGGACAAGTTTGGTCTCTGACTAGATGGTTTTCTCATGTGCCACACTCAAAAGAGATGTAAACAATCCATGTGATAGGAGAGCTGCTGGCTAAAAATGCAGGATGGCTGATGCTTCTCCAGCCTTCTTGTGACTTGACAGAAGTGAGCAGCACAAACTTCACACATTCCATTTCCAGAATTTAAGCTTAGGTGAAGATTTTTTTTGTCTGCTGATAACTCAGCCTTGTTCTCATTGCCTAATAGCCAGTCTTCCAGCCATCCCATGCAGTGGCTCTCAGTCTGCATCTATCCCTCTTTTCACCTTGCCCAAATACCTCCAATAATAACCTAGGAATGCCAAGTGTGTAAAGAGCCTTTGGTTCATCATAGCTAAAAAAATTAATGCAACATCGAAGATTCTGTTCTAACTGCTTTTTTTCCCTTTCCAGTCTCTCCTCCTCTCAATAGCATGTGTGTTTATTAAATTCATAGTGCAGGAGAATAGTAAATATGGATAAGTGCCACATGGCATGGTTTTGCTCTCTGAGGGAGTAACTCATTGTATGCATATTAAGTCCTTTATTTAGTTTTCTAATCCTGCAGGCGCATTCTTCAGACTCTGGGTAAAGATCCATTAATTGCAGACCCTTCCCCCTGCCCCTTCCTGCTCTGGTCTATGCAACCTTATTCAGAGGAGGGTGCAAAGTAATAATCAAATTTGTAAACATTCCAAAGTCGTCTGCTTTTGCGATGTCATGTGTTACTCTGGTTTTACATAAACCTGTTTCATTTGGTAGATATGCTTGTATTTCTAGCAAGGATTGTAGCAATTTCAGTCACTGACTTCTTGTGAGAAAGTTTGTTAGTATACAGAAATCTAGGTATGTCTTAGTATTCAAGCAACAGAAGTAACTGTCTTTCATCTTATGTGCAAATCTCTTTTTCTTGATTGGAGTTTTTATATTTTTTAAATGTTAAATTGTATAAACCTAGGAATTAATTTTCATGTTTATTTGTCCTGGAGGGGATGGCTATGATAAGACTGTCAGACCAGTATTAAACCACTGCAGCTGGTTTGTTAGGTATTTTGGTTTTGGTGGTTTTGTTGGTGTGGGGTTTTTTCATTCCAAGCAATAATGGAACCACATTAAAGTCACTTGCCTTGAGGTGGAAGTGGGTTTACTTAAGCCTCTGTGTTAACTAGAGAGGTGTGGTGAATAAGCTGCCATCACTTAAGAACAAGAATTAAGTGTTTTGATAGGGGTTCTTCTTCAAGGAGGAAAAAAATCTTTTGAAATAAGACCTATATTCTGTCCTTACCGGATTACCAGGACAGCAGTTAAGTCTGGGTACAAGAAGATACTTTCAAGAAAATAATCTTCCTCAGAATTACAGTTTCCCAAAAATCTTGCAGGATTTGAAAGCTGTAACAAATGTCCTGTGTGCTTTTCCTGCAGCAGTACTTGAGATTTGCACACAGAAAAGTAAACCAAAATATGTTTTCAGGTATATTCTGCTATTCTTCTGAAATCCTCTTTTTCTTCAAATATCTCATCATTAATTTAAATAGTGTTCTTTCAGCCTGAACAGAACTTCATTCTTTCAAATAAGTAGGCTCTTAGTAGATATGAGGTTATCCTGCTCCCCCTGAATTCACAGATCCCAGTGAATTAGAAAAAGTAATTATTATTCCAGTTACCCTAATAAGCAATGTTGTAATACATCTGATCTGAAATAAAGACAGCAGGGTGGTTGTTGTTTGTGAAAATGGAGTTTTACAGCTGTGCTTTCAGTAGAAGAAAGGTTTGATAGACTCATGCTCTATATTTTATTTTATTTTTTAGTAATCAATTCTAGCAAATGTTCAGGTTCTGCTTGTTAAAATCCTGCATTGGTCTTAATAAAAAAACAAACAAACAAACAAAACAACACAACAAAAAACCCACCTCTGATAGTTTAACTGCTGTAGGAAGAAAAAAGTATTTGAATATATAAACATGTGAGCAACACCTAGGTTTGTGAAGTGGCTGGCTGTTCTGTAAAATGCTGAGCTTCTAGCCTGGTAATCTTTGTTTTCTGAAGGAGGGTCATTCATTTTCAGTAGTTATTGAACTGTATGGCAGACTCTATTATAAGTCTTAGAGAAGGTGACTGGGTTTTTTTTTTTTTATAATGTTTTCAGCTTCTTTTTCCTCTTCTGGAAAACAGATTTTATTCCCCAGGCTTCTGAAGCATAGCATTTTCTGCCTCTGTCTTACCTCCTGACAATTGCAAAAATAAAGCCATACTGTGCTATTGCTTATGTGAAAAAGTTACAACTGATGTCTGTACACTTTCAAGTTCCCTTTCATTTCTCTGTGCCAGAATTTTACCAAATATCTAAAAATATATTTATTTTTTTTAAAAAAAAAAAAGAAGCTAAAACTTGAGCCTGAGAGTTTGTTCATTTACTGCAAAGGCACAAAAAATGTGTGAAGCCCCAACTAACGTGATTTCTATCTTCTGGGCTAAATGGAAAACACCTCATGATTTTCAGTGCTGCTCTTTCACTAGTTTTCTATAACAGATAAGCATGATTGCAGCAAATAGAGCTTTTAGAATAGTATCTCTAGCATCTCTTTAAATATTTCTTGTTCTTTAGAGAAAGTGCAATACCAGTCCCATCCGGTTGAAGATCAACCTTGTCTACTCTGGAGAACAGACAGTTTTTCTCACCTGTCAGTAATACTTCTCCAGTGGACAACATTTTTCTAATACCCCAATACTGCTTCGTAATGTTGTGTGCTTTACTGCTAGTAAGCATTACTAAAAATACTTGCTTGCTTTTGTCTGGCTACCGCAATGTATCTTGTGAGGGTTTTCCTAGTAATTTTTATAGTTTTGCATGCCATAAATAAATATTTTTCACTTCAAGTTTGAGTGAGGATCTTTTATTTCTCTAACCAATTTCATTCCAATCAGGTGTGTCTCATCTCTAATGCTTTTAAATGTTTCTCCAATTCAAATGCTATGGCCTTTACATTGGAAGGGTTAACGGGAACCTGGCATATACACATTTGTTTTCTGTTGGTCATTCATACCCAGTCAATCATGAGAGAAGTGAAAAGCCATGTAGCTAAGGAATGACACTTTAACACTGGGGAAATAACACTTGAAGGAAAGAAAAGTTGTCAATTCCCAGAATAGTACTTATTAAGAAAAGAAGAACGACAATCTTGCTTGCTTTGGCTGTTTAAAATATGCCAGCAGTATGTTCATAAAATCTAGTATGTTGGCATAGTCGGAACGCTTTGAAAAGTTTGGTTTTACAATTCCAGTACCACCAATGAAATGAAAGATCTGTTAAATGATTTTTGCACTGAAGAAAAAAAACACCACTTTTTCAACAAGTGAAGTTTAAAATGCAATCTTTTTGGCATAAAACAAAATGTCACCAGTATGTAGCTATAGGTAGTAATCAGTCATGTGGCTTTTTCATATTTTCTGTCAAAATTTCTGTGCTGTGAAAAACGTTTTCTTATTTTAAAAACTGAGTTATATAATTGCTGTTTTGAAAAGGTCTGGTTTAGAACACGAAGACAAAATTTCAGGAGGAGGCACTGGATGATAATTTTGTTTGCTCTGGTGCAATTTCACTGGTGATAAGATATTAATAAATGTTTTATATCAGTATTAAAATAATGTTAATGCTTTAAATGAGGTGGACTTGATGCCATGTGGATGCTGAACAGTTGTCTTGAGCTTGCTTTGCTAGAATATCGGAATAGAGAGCTAAGAAATAACACATGCTACAGATGGTTTGATTAAAAATTTTGATCATGTGTGTTCCAGCACTTCAGATTTTTTTTTTTCTTGGTGGCTGAGTGGGGGTTTTTTTGAAGTTGTAGGAAACAGTGATAGCCATAAATCAGAGGCTCGCCTGTTAAAAACCAGAGCAACCAAGCCCAAGGCAGATGCCTAAATAAGGGAGCTTTACTCTTAAATGTTTACCAAAACATAAACAGGTTCGGTGGAATTTGAAAGTGCATTGCGTTAAATACCTGCTTTGAGGCTTAAATAAAAATTGCCTCATAACCTTATGTTGAGAATTGTATTGGTTTTCCTTTGGAAACTATTTTAACCAGACTACATGTGTTTTTCATCACAGATGTAAATGTGTGATGAAACATGTCTTAACATGTACTTTGGCTGTATCGGATAACTTTTACAAGATGTGAGAAGGACAAGTCCTCAGCAGGTCTGAACCCTCAGTCTTCAGATTAAGTCTTCTAAAATTCTCTTTCTAGCATAGGAAGATGAGCATTTGGAATAATTAAGGCACTAGAAGAATTACCTTCTTGGGTATCTTTTTCAGGAATAAAAATAATCTTTTGATATGATCAAGGTGGGGAGAGACTTGAATTACAGTATGAGACAATAGCAATGCAGTCAGTTACTAGTATCACAGGAGAACATCTAATGTATGAATACTAGCTAGCAATATTAATATTTGAAGTTCAATCTTTCTTTAGGATGCTTGCCAGAGAGAAACAATGAGGGTATACTTTTAAATAAAGTTCACCAATCTGTAACCAGACTGCATCCTTTTTATCCTGACTTAGGTTAATTTGGCCATCCTGTGGATGGCAGTGATTTTCACTTCTGCTAAGATTTGCTTTTCATACATCCTTTTTTCTTCTGAAAGACAACTGCAGTTTCTGGGGCTTTTTCACCCTCTATTTCATTATCCATCATTGACACTTTCTTATGATAAACTTATGCTGCTGCTCATAGGGTTTATTCCTACTTTTCTGCTGTGCTTAAATCTCTTTCTGTGATTTCTTTCTTCCTCTAGAGATCTTGGATATCCCAGAAGTGATGAGAAATACTGGTCAGCTTTCTGCTGTACAACTAACTTCAGTCTCCATTTTAGTGGGAGATTCTTCTTCCCCTTGCTAGCCATTCATCACTTTCTCCTGAAGTGAGAGATGATTTGTATATGCGATAGAGGAAGTCCATCTTTCTCCGCTGCAGCTTTTAGAGCCTCTAGGGACATAAGCTTCAAGAGGAGGGATTCTTTTACAAAGAAGCATGTGGCAGTGGTGTGTACTTATTACCAAAATATTCCCAAATCCCAAAACCTTCTTAATGTTCTAGTCAGTCTGTCGAATTTCTCTTTTGATTTCTCTCCACTTGTCAGCTGTGCAGGGTGAATTTAAAGATTTGGCTGCTTTTTTTCATTGTAAAGTCTCTTTGAGCAAAGTCGTTTGAGGCATGTGAGAACCAGGATGCTGTGGAGGGGGGAACGCAGCACTGATCAGGCACAGTAATCAATCAATAGTATGAAGCTCTGTCTTGAATGTTCTCTAGACTAATTCATTCTTTTGACTATCTGACCTCTTCCTTCCTGTTGTGTAACTAATGTCTCTGTCAGACAGTTCAAGAGCTTACTTTTCTAGATGTAATTAAGGAACACATTGAAAGAATTTTGCACTCCAGGATGCTGGTGATAGCAAAATTTGAGAATGAAACTTAACTTTATTACCTGGCTTCAAATCTCTCTATGCTGAAGTTACTAATTTTTACGATGTGGCACAATGGAGGGTAGGAGAATAAAAGCACCAAATTCATTTTTACATGTGTTGGAGGTAGGCAGAAAATGAAACACTAAGTAAATCAAAAGGTGTGTTTGATGGCACATGTTGTTAAAAATTAACAGGTTTTCTGGTTCACCTTCAAGGGATATTTAAACAGTATAAGCCCAAAGTAATACCTTCCTTGACAAGGTCTTCTAGTAGAAATTAAATTATCAACAAAGTTTCTGCTGCAGAAATTAACGTAGTTCTTTTTCTCCTGCCCATAGGTTGCAGGAAAGCTATTTCTGTTTGTTGATCTTGATGAGTTAATTCAGTAGTCTGTTCATTACATATTTTATGATAAAATCCAAATGGTGCCTCACTGAAGGGTGGTTCATAGCCAGGATCATGAAAAACTGACTGCAGTAAATGACAGTACAGAGACCGACTTGTCAACCGTAATGATGTACTACAATTGTGTGTGAGACACCCTTAGTCTGTTCAGATTTTACAAACATTGTTTGGGATATAAAGGTGTCAGTATAAAACAACAGAACAGTTCAAGGTTTTAATTTTTGTTTCTGTCTCCTGTGTTCCTGTTTTGTTTTGTTTTGTTTTTCCCAGAGTTAATCCTGGATTGCTTCGGTAGTTCTTTTCCCCAGCACGGCCTAAAGTTGACATTTTGAGATAGTTTACTATCTTAGGGATACATGTGCAACAGAAAATGTGCCGTGATGTTTTTTAAAATAGTTGGACGGGTCTGCTCTAACCCAGAGGTTTCTGCCTACAGTGAATTTTTTACCATTCTTTGGTAGATGAATGGAGATTGTAAAGTCCAGCTGATGGCAAGAGCCACTAGTAGGGATAAGCTCTTCTCTTGGCACAGCTTGATCAAGAAGGTGTCTGTGCAGTACCATCAATGTCAAGTTCTGATATTCACGCACGCCCCACCCACCCCACCCCAAAAAAAAATCTCAAAATGTAAAACATGGATTCTCTGAAGAACAGTAAGTTTCCATGGAGCAGTATCTTTGTCACAGTAAGGTATTACGCCAGATATCAAAAGCTAAATTGATAGCCAGAAAAACAAATGCTGTTACTACAATTTGAGCAGCCAGTGATTACAAACAGAATGTGCTTGGACTTCAAATAAATCTGTCATTAATTCTGTCAATATTGTTAACATCTTTCACAGAAGAACAAGAAATGTTGATGAAATCTTTAAGGTAAGACCTGTAATGCAACTGTTAGGGTAAATCAGGATTTGAATGTGGGATTTCTTGTGTTGGTGGTGATCATTTGGATTTTTTTATGGTTTTAAGTCTAGGTAGTGTCCCTATAATAATGTGTCATCTTTGATATTCTAAAAGAGTATTTCCTTAGAATGATAAGAAAGAGCTTCCAAACAGCTCGTTTTTCCTGAAATGCTTCTATTCTTCCTGAAATCTCACTTTAATTACACTTTTGTTATGCAATTAAGAAACTGCTGGTTCATCTATACAGCTAACTTTGCAATGCTTTTTTCAATAAGAAGTATTATTAGTTCATTACTGGCAAGTGCAATAAACACCTTAATGCTTTATAGGTGAGTGTGTTGTATATTAGGATTTACATTGCATCAGTAAACATTTTTGGGTTGTGATAATTTTTAACAACTTTCTGCATCCTCACTCTTTTTTTTCAGTGGACCTCTCTAAAACTGCTGTTGTCCTGGTATGGTAAACCTCTGAAAGACTATGAACTCTGGGCGCTATGTCACGAGTGTTTATGTAGTTTGCAGACTTGCATAGATTATCCAGGTATAGTCTTCATTATCTTAAAATATTTGCTTAATTATTTATGCTCACTGTATTAATGTTTTCTTTTTTTTGTTGATGTAAAACATCTAAACTTGCATTTTGTGTACCAAAAAAATAATAAGCAATATTCTAACTTCACTACCTTAAATTGTGACTTGGAATTTTTACTCAATTTGGAGTTTACTTCCATATATAGAAGAATGTCTTCTCTTTATTCTGAGTTTTGACGGCTTTTGTGGGGTAAACAAATCTTCATGATGGAGCAGTGAAATGAATTTTGTGTTTACACATTTTGGGGATGGAGAAACTACTGTGACTTTTAAGAGGAGCACTTGGGACTTGTATCCTGAAAGCAGGAGGAAAAAAGTTTTATATATATGTAAATATAAAACTTCCTCTCTTGCCTGGATTTCTTTATGACAAATGATTCTTGACATATTTTTGACAATACAGGGCTCTGTCAGTTTGCAGCACCCAGAGTCTTGTCATGACAATACTCCTTCCACGTTCCTTATGCTTCAGTTTATAGAAGAATTTTCAGAAGTCAGCTTCTGAGAGAGGAATGGGGAGCTGTCCTTTGACAGAATTGGAATATGTTGTATGTGACTTGGGAGAAGACCATCCTAAATTTCCATAGGCATTCTGAATGTTGGTTTAACTTATAATAAATCTGTAGCAGTTCTGATAAACAGAGCAGAAGTTCCCACCACCCCTACCCTGCCTTTCCTTTTTCTTGATTAAAATGGCCTGCTTTTGAGGATTTGGACAGGGATGAGTTTGAAGTCTGTAAAGGAATATAAAGCAATTGGATAGTAAGGTACAGAAAACTTACTGCGTCTCTTTGGTTTTCAGCTTCAGCTATTTTATTTTTTATGATATAAAACTCTTAAACAGGAAATTGGCAATAAATGGAGATTTCTGAGCACTTTAAGCAATGTTATCCTTAAAACTAAATATTTGATATACCTTGCAACAAAAGGATTATTTCAGCCTCATAGCATGTTCCTAATGTATGTGAAGGTTTCAAATAACTGCACATAATGGCTCATATTCGAATTTAATATGCCTAGGCACCCTCTCTTACCATACTTACTTCAAAATACTAAAGACTGAGTTGTGATCTGAACCTTATGTAGCCTGTAAAAGTGAACATAATGATACAAACCACTAAATGGAAGACACCTTACTTAAAATTCCATATTTGATAGATAAAGCTACCTTGAATTTGAATATTGGTTTCAGATCTAGAATATTTCTGCCAGAGGATTCTCTGCCTGTTCTGAGAGTGATTGTGCATTGTGGAATTACTTACAGTGGTGTTAACACTTCAGTTCCCCTCCCCCCCTCCCCCCAAAAAAAAATTTCTTTCAGCATTCCTTTTGAATAATATTAACTTTACATGCTATCAGCTTCACCTTTAATAAATGTTTGTTAAAATATCCTTTATCTTCACACTGGTAGAGTAAGATTGGTAGCTGATGAGTCATAGTTAAATACATGAAATGTGGAATAAACTGGATTATTTATTATTTATTCACTTAGCCTTTTTATCCAAATCCTTTCCTGATTACACTTTTTTCATTATTCTAAGCAGGAATTATGTGGGTAAGAAAACATACCCCGTAACTAGCCTCTTCATGTATTTGTTTTTTAGTTCAGTCCTGCTACAAAAGTTGTTTGTACCCTCCATTGAGACTTTACTTATTTCCTTTCCTCTTATCAAAGAATGTTGCTTACATGTTGTTCACAGGCGCTTTAGAGAACCCAGGTGAGAATTCTTTGTTGTACTGAACTCATGAGATGTGGTTTGCGTGAACTGTGTTGCAGATTCAGGGCCAGAGGTGTTAACTCTTGAGAAGCAAAAATAGTGAGCATGAAGAGTTCTCAAGGGAGCTGCCTCTGCAGAAATAACTAGTAGAGGTTCCCGTTTGGGAAAGCTTTGCTTTTCAGGACACATAGTTCAGGTCCAGCTTAAATATTGTTGAAGGTAGTAGGCAAGCCTTTGTTTACATTAAGCATAGTGAACAATTTAATGGCTTTAGATGTGTTTTCTACAGGTAACTACAAAAGCAAAATGGTTGTTTGCTTTTTTTCTTACTTTATTTTTCTCTCTTAAACCTCGTAAATTTATTATTTAATGATAAATTAGTATTTGTTTTACTCTTGGACCTCTTTAATATTTTATTTAATAATTAATAAATTTAATGTTTTGACATCTTAATTTAATGTAAGAATCTATTCTCCTAGTACTCTGTTTTTAATAAGAAAACAGCGTATTTGATGGTAGCCTACAAAGGCAGGACTACATTGCTAACTAGTTGGCTTATTATATTGAAATATGTTAAATTACAGTGCGCTTTGAAGTTATCAAACAGATAGACACGCTCTTACCAAAAGGTTTTTATCATTGGATTTATATAACATGATTTCATGACCTTAATGTTAAGTTACTGAAGACCTCAGATTGTTTAAAATAGTTTTAGAAGTCAGTTATTTCTTTTCTAACTATGGAAAATTTCAGGGCCTTGCAAATACCAGTCTACGTGATACTTCTTCAGTGAGAGAGTGTGTGTGTCATTATAACTATTTGTGCAAAACTGGACTCCATATCCTGTCCCATCTAGAGGAGTTCTGGATCAGGCCACATACGTCTCAGCTGTCACCACATAATGACCCTGTATTTTGGTGGGGTTGGAGGAGGGAAGAGAGGAGAGATTAAATGCTTAAGATTAATTTACTATCTTTTATTGGTACCTTGTGAGAAAACTAGAGTACATCTAGCTGTGGTATTTATTTTTGGTTTTGTTTTGTTTTTTTTTCTTTTCCTTTCTTGGCCTTCCTTTTCAACGATGGGTATACAGAGAATAAATTTTGGGTATTCTAAGCTCTTTTACTTATTGTGATCTCATTTTTGTTTAGTTTCTTGTCTTTTTTCTGCAAAAATTGCTTTGGGTGATTATGCATCTCTTGTCTCTTTATTGGGTGGTGTCTGTTCAGGCATTAGTGTTATTTAAAGCATCGTTTATCGTAGGGTAATTGCTGACATTGCAAATTATTTTTAAAATTATTTAATTTATTTTTACTAGTGTCAAATGGTTAGAAGAACAGATATTTATTATACCTTGCCCTTTTGTGGCTTGTTTTACAGTGGTCTTATGTTTGGACTCTGTGCTGATTGACCGTCATGGAAGTGTCCTCTTTGCTGCTCCGAAAGCTGAAGGTAAACTAATGCGTTGCATGCTCTGCTTTTATTTCTTTTGGGGGGGAGAGTGGAAAACGAAACAAATATCTTACCTTTTGTTTCTGGTTTCTTTTCTCATTTAGAATCTTGTGATGTATTTTATTTAGCTCCTGAAATTGAAGAAGAGGATGTGGATACAGAGAAGGTAATGTAGTAGGTTATGTAGGTTGCTATGCATTTTATCAAAGGACAGTTGTATTCCTCTGCTGCTTGAAGAAAGCTAAACTCTTCTAAGATTCTGATAATATTTCTTATTTCTCCCAATATTTCTTGGTTATCTGTAGTTATTTTATATATTGATCTTCCATAAAATCAGTTGCTTCTGAAAAATAATTTTGCCTTCCAAAATTGTTGGAGTAGCTACCAAAAATTTGTTATTCACTAATTTTCCATAAAGCTTAATTATTTTCAGTTTTTTAGCATTAAGACAGACTTTGAAGTCATGTTTTCACATTCTGGAGGTCAGACTAAGATCAGTGTTTTAGACTGTCTAGGCTAAAGCCCGAACATTAATTTCATTTGGAAGATTGTATAAAAATACTACTGTCAGCATATTTTTACTATGAGAACATTAGGAATTTTGTCTCTTTCCAGTACAGTTTTCCTAGAGCTTTTTGCTAGAGATATAAGCCATAAGGAGATCTCAGACCAAAGATGATAGAAATTTTAATAAATAGCAGGTGAGTATGTGTCTCCACTGCAACAGCATCAGAAATGCAAATTCTACCACAGTGATCTGAAGAGTTAGGAAAACAGAATTTACAGTACCCTTCTAGTATGTAATAAGAAAAAAAGGTTAGCTAATATGTACCTTGTGCCCCATGAGTTCTTTAAAATTAAACATAGTTGTCATGAATCAGGGAAAAAAAAAAATCTTCATTAAAAATCTGCTAATGACAGTTTACTTTCTGTAAAATTATCTGTAACTAGAAAATGTTTATATATCTTCTTTAAAATTGTATTTTCTTCTTAAACTGCTTTGATCCAACGTGCAGGTTTTTCAAAGGCTTCAGAAGCTCAAACTAAGCCTGAAATATATATAATACAGCAGTTTCACCAGACAGTAGAAATTAATAATCCTTAAGTCTTTATGCTTTTTTCTTTTTCTTTAGAAAATCTGAAGTAATCTTTTTTTCCTTGTTTTTCTACAACATTATATGTAAAATAAGCTGACCTAGTTTTTTGGCTTTTTCTTGATGCTTGTATAACTTTCTGGTTGTTATGAACGTTTAGTTAGAATTATGGTATGAGTATCAAGACTGTGTAGTACCGGTCACAACCTCAGTAAAAGGAACTTTTTTGAAGGATATGCTGGACTGGACGGCAAGTTTTTCCTAAATAAATTTAGGTTAAAATTGTGATCCTATGGACCTCTTGGAATTCTGAGCCTAAGGGGAAGAATTTTCTTTGTTTTGTTTTGTCGACCTCCTTTCTCCTATTTCAAATATTTTTGTATGTATAAGTAGCTTTTGTTCAACAGCTCAAGTGGTTCACAGGTTATTTTCTTTATAGTGAAATTCCTTGTTACGTTGCATTCATTGCTGTTCACTTTGCTCAAGAGTGTTACAAAACATGGGTTTATGGTGGAAACATCATTATTTAGTACTGTGCTTAGGTTTCTCTCCCTTGAGCCTTTTTAACATCTTTCAGAGGCAACGTGAAGAAGCATGGTGCTTTAACTTTGTCAAAATTGCATTTGTAGTACATGCTAACTTATGTAAACTAAGCATTAAGTAGACTAAATCTGGCTCTGTCTGAAATTGTAGTTCTTCAAATAAAACTAGAAAGCTTGTGAAGATCAAGTACTTTTCAAGGTCCCTCATCATGGCAGCTTCAATTGGTCTAGCTGCAGGTAGCACAATAATTGCTAAAATAAATATACAGTACCTCATTGTTCTGATAGGTGTAATCTTCTCTGTAAAATATGACTCATGCTGGCTAGCTTGTAATTACTGTGTGCCATTTGCTTGCTGAATTATCATGACCTTTTTAAGTAAATTGCGGCTGGCCAGGTTTTATGGTTGAACTCTAAGGCTTACAGCAAGCTAAGTTTTTACATGAGAAAGGATTTCTTCAAAATGGTTCTAAAACCACTTTTTTCCTGAATAATTTTCCTAGACAAAGGATAAGACAAATTACCTTGCTCCAACAGTAGAAAATTAGCTACTCTTATTGGCTCTGTATGCATAAGAGCTCATTTTTGAATTGGGCTGGGATCTTCATCAACATCTTCAAAAGCCAAATGTGAGCTGTACTTTGGAAGTTCTAGTCTTTTTTTTTT
Source organism: Charadrius vociferus (assembly GCF_000708025.1). Taxonomy (NCBI): domain Eukaryota; kingdom Metazoa; phylum Chordata; class Aves; order Charadriiformes; family Charadriidae; genus Charadrius; species Charadrius vociferus. The sequence goes on from NW_009649187.1 coordinate 111,645, forward strand.
TTTTTTTTTTCCTTCAGGGAATGAGGGGAATTTTTTAATAATTTGCTGGAATTGGTTTTGAAGTGGAAGAATTTTTTGGTCTGTTTACATCTTTCCTGTCTCTTATGTTATACCAATAGGTCTGCATTTACAGTGTTGCTGCAGTTCTGTGGATGGCTGCAAAATACAGTGTTCCACCGAGCCACAAACTAGCATTGCCAAGAAAATTAAAGAAACTTCTTCTGGATATGGCAAGAAAAAACCCTGCAGAAAGACCTTGTCTAGCTGATGCAATTAAGGTTACTAAATTTAAGCAATTTTATGTGAAATCTAGTTGAGTCTAAAGTCTCATTTTAGTGATTTGAATATCAAAATATTAATTTATTTTTTGTAATAGACGTGTCTAATTAAATCACAGTCAGTCACTTTGGGGTTTGTTTTTAAAGTTACCTATCTAGGGACACAGAGGGGTGTGTTTCTAATTTATGTTGAAATTGTCAGTCAGGTACCCAGAATAGGTTCATAAGACTTCCTAAACTTAGATTACTTCTAACTGACTATTTATCTTGACTGTGTCCTTGTCAAAGTATCCTTCACTTAATCAAATAATTATTTACTGACTGAAAATTATGATTTGCTTTTTTTTTTTATTTTTTTAGACAAGCCGTCATTATTTACTTGAACAAGGTATAAACAGCAAAAATATTTTGGCATTGTTGAATAAATCTGTCTTTAAGGTAAGAGTGCCAGCTGTTTCAATTATCTGTGTTTTTTCAATTAATTCTGTAAATTGTGTTCCAGTAAGATTTTGTCCCCTGCAAGTATAGTTAGATTTGTTCTCTCTCTTCTTTTTTTTTTTTTTTTTTTTTTTAAATTTTTTTTCAAGTAGCCTAAGCATTGTTTTTTTCTAGTTCTTGCTGTTGGAGTGGTCACTCCCCAGATTTTCGTGCCTGGGCTCTCCAATCTGTATTGGTGAAGAATTGGATTAATTTCATAATCTCTTTCATTTACCACCCCACTTATCAGAACAGAAGACATTACTGTGTAAATGTTGTGCTCTGTTTATCTTTCAAATGTGCGTGTATAATGCACACAGTGTTCAGCCAAACCAGAGAACTGACTTTGTTCAAAACTTGGATTACCTAAAAGTTCTGATATGAAACAGAGCGTTATCCAGGTTTCCAAACAGTTCTGCCAGTCCTTAGAGTTTTGTATGTAATTTGTTTTAATTCTCCACTTTGGCATGACTAGGTTGTTGTTTTGCAACGTTCTACGTTTATATGGGGGTTGGTTTTTTTGAAGTAATGTGCTGAGCAGGATTTTGAAAAAGAAAATGCTAATAAATTCATTTTGGACTTCATTTTTTATTGTTAGGCTGTTGAAGAAGAAGTAATCTCGTCTCAAGGTCATGTTGCTTTTGAATTTAAAAATGAAAGACATGAAATGGACTTTTCAGAGTCAAGTCTAGGTAAGCAGTCAGATTCTGACGTGTCTACGTTGTTTTAGTATTCTCTAGATCAGCTTTCCATGTGAGTTTTTCTCTGTCGGGTATGCAATTTTTTTTCTATCTAAATTGATTGCTATTTACCTTGCATTTATATTTTACACATTGTTCGTCTTTCTAACTGTGTTTTTGTTTTTAGGATTTGTGCCTATTACCAGTGAAAGTAAACTTGTAGCAGTCAAAGGACCAGTACCATGCCAGATTTCTCTAAATTGTGAGAAGGCTACATTACCTGTTGCATTCACCTCTCCTGCAACTCACTTTAAGCCTATTATTCTGCAACAAAATGCAAATATAACAAAGTTAGTATATCCTAAAGCAGAATAAGTTAAACTTGAGACTTCACTGTTAAATCTACTGGAATTGTCCTCAAAAAAAAATTTCTTTGTTCCTTTTCAGAGAGGTTCACGCACCAGTTTCTGAGCAATTCAAGAAAGAGACAAGAAAAGAAAAACATATTGATCACAAAAAATCAGGATATATAGAAGACTCTAAAAGCTATAGTACTGTGGACAAAGATGTTGTTGAAACTGCACATGAAATACCTGAGTGTGATTTACAAGTTCCAGGTCACTCCTCCCAGATATCTTCAGAAGAGCAAAAGTCAGGCCATACATTTACTTCTATAGTTACATTACCATCAGCGTCTGATTCCTCACATATTCTGCAGGGAAAGAGCATTTTATCTAAAGTTCCTTCCAGCTCCTTAGCTTGTCCTACATCTCCTAATTTTCTTCATATAAATAACATTATTCTCAAACAGGACTCGGAGAGAAGAGTTTTGACATTTGTACCAGTACATTTAGCTGTATCAGAGCAAATACCAAATAAACCTCTTCGTTCAAGAATTGCTTATGATTGCTATCATAGTTTGCCAGTGCTACTTTCAAGTACTGTTGCAAGTTATAAAATGAGTACACAAACAGAAAATGATGCCTCTCTTTGCAAATCACAAAACTGTGAGACTACTAATACACAGAACAGGTTTGATAAAAATAACCCAGTTATTCAAACCAACTGCCAAGAAACTGAGTGTGCTACCGCTGCAGACAGTAATTTCACTGAACAAGAACACACACCATGTACCTCAGTGAATCAAGACAATTCTCATCTCTTTGATGTTGAAGTCCTGCCCCAGCAGAACAGAACAAGGGATGCTTTACTACAGGAAGTGGTTCATCTTATACAAGAGGAGTTTGCATTTGATGGCTATCTAGAGAACGGAGTTGAAGTTTTTGATATGGGTATGTACATTTTCTTCTGTGTGTTATTATCATTGATGTGTAAGAATATTGTTATTAATGTCTTTTTTTCTCTCTTTTTTTGTTTGTTTCTTTTTTTTTTTTTAACAAGGTAACTTCATTTTAAACTTAAAGGAAATTAAATTTGGTATGTTCTCTGACACAATTTGTGAGAAGTTTTGTGACCTCTACTGGGATGAAAAATTACTGGAGAATCTCTATCAGGTAGTAAATGGAGAAAGACCTTCACATTTATGGTAGGTTGTTTTTTTTTTTTTCTTCTTACATTTCAATTTAATGTTTTTCTCCCTACTTCTTAGAAGCAGAAAAGGGTATGCTTCTTTTCTTAAGGTATCCTTACTTGTTTTCTGCCAACTGTTAATTTCACAGTCTATTAGATACTTCATGGCTTTCCCCACAGCAAATAGTGCTTAATGGCTTACCAGAAAATATTTTCTGCTAAGCTTGTCTGTAACGCCCTCTTAGCATAGCTGAATAATGGAAAGCTAATTCTGATCAATATTGTTTTCAACCATTGATGGAGAGCTTTGTAGTCTTGTTAGAAAGAGGCTGATTAATCAGAAGTTAAATATATTGTTCTTAGTGTTTGGTTTGCTTATTCTGTTGCAGTTCAGTTCTTTATACATCCTTTTGTTCTATTCACACCCAAGAACAAGGAAATTAGTTTAGCTTTGCTAGAAATGTTTTACTTAACTGGTTTAGTTTTACTCAGTGTTCCTCCTGGCAGTTGTTTGTAAGTAGCCTATTAAGTGAGAAAACACCAGCTTAATGTATTTCTTGTTTTTACTATTTCATCTTCGATGACATATCTACCTGAAAAATAACAAAAAACATTCTTGTTCTATTGCAGCCTCCAAATGTAGCTTATAAAAGCTTCTTACTGAAGGCTATTGTAAACAGTAATCAGTTTATATGTGGAAGTTATGTATGGGTTTTTTGGCTGTCATGGTCTGAAAGTATAAATTGGAAGGTTTGACAAAGAAGCTTGGTAGATATGGTGTAGAAAAACTTCAGTGTTAAAAGGTACATATAATCCCTACAGCAAGTTTCAGAGAATAGACTACGACCCCCAGATACCAGACCCTGACATGCTGGCCTATTTCCCATTTAGGTTGGTTTTTTTAAGGAGCCACTGAAAATTCGTTGGAGGTTAGGCTCTTAATTCCCATTCTGAATGTTATGGTAGGAGAAACTGGAGTTGTTGCAGCTGAATTACTGATGTATATGAAGAGGTCATCCTCTATATGAACTTCTGTTACAAAGTAAAGTTTTTGAAAGCGAGAGTGAAAAGGAAATTATCATTTATTATCCAGTATAAAAATACAGGTCTAGCTTTTAGATCATGTGCAAGAACTGCCCAAGAATAGAGACACTGCTTACTTAACATTTTTTAGACAAAGAATATAGCAGTTTTTAATTGTTACCTTCTTTGACTTAAAATTATGATTATTCTTATTAGGGATGACTTAGAGTCAGGCTGTTATCCAGAGGTTTAATCCTGAGTGAAAAACCCATTACAGTAATTTGCAGAGTAAGTTATGCCTGGAGTTATGCCTTCTGTTTGTATGTGTTCTGATAGTTCCGTTGGAATTTTGCCAAATGCTGTAAAGGAAAATCTCTGTATTTAGTGTGCTTTAATAGCCATTTGAATATTTTTTTTTTCTTGTAAAATAACAACTAAAGCTGAACATGCAAACTTCAGGAGGTAGATAAATGCTATGAAGCCCTTCATATGCATGGTAGAGTCATTTGTAAGATCTCATTTTACTGATGTAAACATAAAAGTATATGAAATACTAATTTTTCCTTATCTTCATGTATTTTCAGCATAACTGAGGCAGATGATCCAAAGTGTGATGATGTATTCCAAGATCTGAAGAAGTCTGATAACTTTTTGGCAAGCAGCGGTCAGACAGAGGGTGAGAAGGGATTCATGTTTTTAGATCTTTGACCGTGCTAGGAATCTATCAATAATACAAGTTTTGAGAGATTAGCACTTTGACTGTGTCCTCAGGAAAACACTCAGATTAGCATTTATGAACGTTATCAGTCAATCTGAATGTTATCAGCGTCTTGTGGACATGTTGTCTTTTATATGAAGCTTACATATGAACAAATGTCATTGAGTAGGATGCCTGTTTCATTTACTTTTACTTACTTTTATTTACACAGATGTGTCTGTTGAAAAACTCCCAAAATCCTAACTGCTACATGTGGTTCTCTTGTGTTCATCCAGTAGATGTTCTAGTGGCATGCTTTAAAGTAGGGAGAGGGAAGGGGGACAGTCATACTGAGTCAGCTCCCTACAACAAAGCAAGCTCGGCTAGGCAGAGAGGAGGTTTAGAAAATGCTTGAGACTCCTTAGATGTTACTGAACAAATTGAGGATGGATTGAAAGATGGCTGTGCAACAGATCTGGTCCTTCTGTGTTCACTTATCAGAATTAAAACAAAACTAGGCAGTAAAGTAAATAAAATGCATTAAAGTAAAAAATGGTATTGTCAATAAAAATATTTACAAATTCTGGGGGAGTGAATTGTACAGAAATCTAGAAAGTTAATTGCTTTTGGATTTAAATGGTCATTTTCAACTATTCATCAAAAAGGTTTTCACAAACAGGTGGAACAGTCTTCACATCTCTCCTAGGAATTCCTCCACTTCCCTATTCTATCCCCTGAAGAGCCTTTTTAAAGATAGATAGAAAAATGAACAGTGGGTGAAATGATTTGTTAATCAAGATAGTTTTGCCTTTTGATCACAAACTTGATTACAGGACATGGTTTCAGGGCAGCCATTGAGGTTATATTAGCAGATTGTTTATTTGTACTTCTTCAGTGTGGGGTTTGCACTTTTCCTGGCACACGTTTCGATTGAAGATTTACAAAATATTACATCTTTCAGTAACTGAACTCAAAACTGAGCTGGGACTGGTAAACCCCATTATTATTATAACAAAACCATTACACTTTCTAGGCTTGATGTATTCATGGACAGCTTGTATTTGGTTGCTCTTGTATCAGTATTTAATTTTTTTTCAAGATAGTTCAGACAAGTTTCAGCATTTAAACCTGGTTACTGCTCTTTTTGAGCAAAGTTAAACTGTGTGTCCTTTACAGAACAGCTTATGCTCCTACCCCCGCATTGTTAACTTTTATGGCAAAACATAAATTTGTAAGTTTGCACTTGGCTCCTGTCACTCTATGTTACAATTTTCCATTTTGGCTCAGAATTATTGCAAATATAGAGCCAGACTTTCCCATGGGGTATGTGATTTCTTTGCACCAGTAATTTAGGTCTGTTTGACTCCAGAGTGGCATATCTAAGCCCTGGAGGGTTGCTTAAGTGAAAAGGGAGACTTCTGGCAGGTGTAAAATCTCCTGTCAGCATCATACCAACCTTTGACTGTCACCTCAGTCCCTTAAGGTTGGTAGTAGCCGTTATAACTGCAAAGAAGTCCCATCATAGCTCAAGGGAGAGAGTCCTTTAGGAGAAGAAAGTTTATCATCTATGTCCCCTTTCACTGTATCAAGTATTCTTGCCCTCTGTGTATGGAATAAAAGCTTCAAGACTTATGGGTAGAAAAAAAATCTTAAGAGCTAAGCTTTTTACTAAAGCATGCACAAATCTGACATTTAACTTTTGTTTTAAAGCTTATGTACTATGTTTTGTTTAAGTGCTTGTTTTAGATGCACAGAAAATATTTTGTAATTTTCAGAAATGTATTGCTGAGCTATTGCCTAATAGTTCTGAAATGTCTTTCACCTTTATAATTTTAAAATGGGTAGTTGAGAAAAAGAAAACATAGAGCCAAAATAAGCATCTAACACCATTGTTAGAGTGGTCTCATAACTGTGTTTTGTATGTGTAGCATTTAAGCTCAACAAAGCATGTGTGGCAGCACATGACCGTTATTTTTCCCACCCTCCACCACCCTCTTTAGGAGAAGGGGAAGCAGCCTTTGATGTGGAGGCTGAGCCTATGATAAATACATCATTAGATGAAATGGATTTTGATGAGTCACCTTCAGATAATTTCAAAACGGAATTGGGGCTGCAGAATACTATTCCTATGGAGAAAGAGGAACAATGTTTACAAAGCAGCGGCTGTTGTATTGGTCCAGGCTTTGCAGAAGAAAATACAGAGCCAGAGGAAGAAACCATGATAAAGATAGCTGGAAATGGCTACCTTGTGTCTCCCAGTCTACCTGACTTCCATGGCTGTAGTCCTGGTTGGAGCAGTGCATTTTATGGAGCTGAATGTTTTGATTCAGAAGTTCACGGTTACATGAAAAACCTTGGAAAGCAGAAACCAAGTGAGTCACAAAATATAGATGCTAAAAAAGTGGTGAGTACATTGATTTAAAATCATTAAGATACCTCTTTACTTGCTGTTTAAAAGTATGATATTTATTGTGTTATAGTGAGTTGAAACCCCTTTTCTTCTTTTAAATCCTGACTCTTAAGTGTTTTAATGTCCTCAAAATTTGTGATGTCTTATCAATAAAGCAGGGTAAGGCTAGTATTCCAAAATAAAGAGCACTGACATTAAATTGATAACCACTGAACTACAACCCATCTTAACTTGCTGAAGTTGACTGGAAAAGTACCATCTGCCATATGCACCAACCCCATGGTGATAATAGTATAGAAAAGAGCTAAGAATGACTATGACTGGTGTTTATCACAGACACTCAAGACGTCCTCCCTGTCATGTGCTCTGAGCCCTTTTCCTTGGTCACGGTCCCTGATAGTTTCTCACCATTTGCCAGCAGGATGGCAGTTATTTGCTCACATCTTCTCTTGAACATGGCTGATCATCATGAGTGTAGCCTTGTGCCTTTTAAGCAGCCTGGGGGTATGGAGTGAGCATGGGAAGAGGGGTGGGTTGTTTTAAATTTTTACATTTGTGCGCCTACATATAACAACCTTCAGTTTGTAAATATTTTTGTAAATATTTCAATTCCATAGCTACAGAGTAAGGATAATATGAAATTGGAGAAATCTGTATAGTTGGAACTGATTCATGGGAAGGGAATGAAAAAATTGAAGTAAAGGAGTTATTAATAGTGGGAGACCTATTAGTATAGGGACATCTGGAATCTTTTTGTGTCCCTAAAATGGCTAGTTGTCTAGTTTGTGTATCCTTATTGTTTCTGCCAGATATATGTTTAATAAAGGTGAAGCAGGAGTTGCACTGCTCTTGTGGACTTCCTTACTATGAGCAGTTAGTTGAATTTGTTGCTTTAAGTGAGAATGACATAGTAAAACTGAATGGTTGAGAACATGATCTAGATTTTTTTGTTTCCAGATAGCCAGTTTAAATTCTAATGAATCTATTTACATTCATTTTTTGTGAAGCACTGTGACCTCACTTCAGTTTTCAGTAAAAAACATAGTTTTTCTGTTACTAGGCAAGTCATTGAGGATATTCTACTTGGTTTTTTGCTCCTTAATGTTCAGGTGTAAGTCTGTAGGAGAAAAAAACATGAGAGACTTCAGCTACTATTGGTTTGTGTAAAAATAAACTTAAAAAAAAAAAAGTTCTCAGGACTGTCGCTCTCAAAAATGTACTAAAAGAATCCTGTTTCTAATCCTGTAGGGCTGTTTAACCCTATGTAAGCATGCCAGCTAGAGAAAAGTGGGCTTGCATAATCTCCCTTACTTGAAGGACTAATTCTTGGCAGAAGAACAGATTTTCACAAGTAAAGAGTTTTCATAAGCATCTGAATAGATTTTTTTCTGTTTCAACAGGCAGTCTCTTTTACTTTGAGATTTTTACAGCTATTCAGCAATTTAGTTTGATTCAAAAGGATGAATTATCTCTGAGTAATTAGCAAATGTTTTCCCTATTTAACAGGCAGACAGAAAAAATGAAGCAAGATTTATGGTGCTTACCATCTGTTTTGGAATTTGCTTATGAAAATAATGCATAGTAACATACATTGCTGCAATTTGCATTAACGCATAGAACTTGACTAACCCAACAATCATACAAGCGGTTCCGGGGGGGAAACAAGTCATGAGGTATCTCCATAGAAAATGATACTGCATTTGTGCCCAGTACATACCACTGGAGGAAGATTACTATTGATCCGAAGTGCAATTCATTCAGTTTAGCAATTAGTAAACAATGCATTTAGAGAGCAAGACAATGCACATTCCAGTAGCTGAAGAAGATGCGTACTACTCTGAGGATAAATGAACTAATCTTCCTTGTATTATCTAAAACTAGTGTGAAATCTTAAAGGCTGGACAAAAATTAGACTCTAATCTTATTCTGTCTCAGTAATGCAGAAATAATGTGATCTGGACTGCATATGAGGCCAGGTGGACAAACAAGAATAAAGTAATTATTTGCAGACGGTGAAAGCTTGGTATCTGATATAAATAGTCTTCCTAATTTGTGAGATCCCTTTGTGTCCGAGTTACAAGGAATACAATTATAAACTGTCATCTTCAATTATGAAGTCAAATTCGGTTTATATTCCACCATTTTCTTCAGAGAATAAGGCTGACAGAAGATTAAATACTCTTGTACAGCATAGAAGTGTTTTGAATGCATTGCAAAAGAAAAGTTAATTTTCACAAAAAAGCACGTATGTGCAGATACATATATTCTCTGTTGTACTCTTTATGTAAAGAAGTCTTAAAAATGTTTTTAATAATATTGTATTAAATGTTCTTTCATATTTTCTTAATATGAAGTGTCTTGTTACTACAAATTCAACAGAGGATAGTTTAAAATATCAGTTACTCTTTGGTCTCGTGACTATTTTTATTACTTTCACTACCATAGCATCAACAACTTTAATCTCTCTGCTGGCATTACTACCACACTGACTTTCTGTGAAACCCAGCTTCTTCCAAATGTGTTTAAAATAAAAACTTACAGAATCATAATGCTCCAATTGCAGCAATCTTGAACATGTAACCTGAGCAAAGAAAGCCTTCCTAAAATCCTGATGGTTTTCCAAACTCCATCAGTCATGACAATGTCTGAAATAAACTATTAGCAATAATGTTGAAATGAGATGAACTGTTACAGGTTTTAACTGGTCAATATATATAAGACAGGGAAAAAATATGAAAGTGAAATTTATTTTTCTGCTATTGTGTCATTCAGGAGACAATGATTCTTAGCTGTAAGACAATCAATTATCAACATGGATGTGATAAGCAGCTCTACCCAGCTTTTTTACTGTCTTTTTGCTACCTGATTCATGAAACCAAACACTACAAATCAACCGTGAAAATGCGCAACACAATTTTAATCTCTGCACCAGCAGCTGACGAAGACCAGTTCATATCTCATTTTGAGCAATATGCATGTTGCTGGTACTGCTGATAGGGATAGGATTTAACATTTGTAAGTCCTCATGTATTGTACTTGGATGTAGCCAACAGCTGTATTTGTACAGCAAAGTGTTTACAGCTAGTTTTATTTGATAATATGAACACTTATACATGCTATACTTGGAGTACTTGTTATTTAGAAAATAAACGTGGTCATTAAATATTGGCATTTATGAAGTGTTAACACTGTTTGTGTGTGAACAGTGAATAAGAGCTGTGCACTTTTCAAGGGAATGATGCACTGTCTGAACCAAAATACTGAGAAAATAAAATAGACTCAACGTGAAAATTAACACGGCTTTTCTGCCAAAGAAGTTTGATAAAGTTAATTATTCTAGGAGCCAACTTCACCTGTAAAATCTAGTGTAGAAAATGTGAGTCCCATATCCAGTCCAGGAGGAGTAAAAAGTCCAAAGAAAAGCTTGTGAGTGGCTGTTTTGAGCGGGAAGGTCATTTGAGTTGTTGGAGGGAAGTTCTGCCTCTCTTGCAAGGGAGAGCTGTTTGTCTCCACCCTATCCTTCCCTGTTTAAATCAACTGTTAACCAGTTTTATTTCAGAAACCAGTGACTTGATTAGCTGTACTCTAGTCTTCATTGTCTGGCATGGGTTATATCAACCTTCTTTTTGCCTCAGGTCTCTGACAGGTTTTTAAAAAGTCAGCAATCAAGTTGAGCTGATTCTACAGCTTTGCAGTAAAGTGTGCTAAAGCAAGGTTTAGGAGTTGCTATTTCAAAGAGTGAATATTTAAAGATAGTTAGACGTTTGAGCTTGACTGCATTTGTCGTGACTTAGCAGCATTACCCTTTCATAGGGATGGGTCTGCTTGCTCAGTTCAGGCCTAGTCTGCAACTCGAACTGAATGAGAGTCTAATCACACAGCAACTTACAGTTTTGGAGACATATACATCTCAATACACTTATCTCTCCAATGAAAATATTCATATGATTCAAATGTTTCTTCGTTCACCTTCTAAAACTAAATGCAATTAAATTTATTTAGTTCTTTGAATTTTGTATACCTGTAAGTAGGTTTGAGAACATGCAGAATCTGAGTACCTCTGAGTGCCAGAACATATATTTATGACAAAATTAAATATTCTGCCCTAAAAATAATTAGCTTTTCTATTTTTCTACTGGAACCTGTTGGATATTGTCTTCACCTTAGATAGGTTGTGATTTCGTAAGATGCAAAAAGTAAAACGTGTATTATATGATGAATAATAGGATTTATCAAGCTATTATGACTCAAATGAATGATATGATTTATCAAGCTATTATGATTCAAATAAAAATGTTAACACGTACTCTTGTCTTTGGAAAGAATGTGAAATAGCTACATAAAAAATAAAATATTTATGGATGAAGGTGACACTTTCAAATGTCCCCAAAATAATTAATGCTTTACTGTGTAGGTGCTTATCAGATAGTTCATAGCGGTTGTTAAGGTCAGCAAAGGTTAATCTACATTTAGAAAAGTTAGTCCTTAGGCAAGCAAGTATATGTCCCCTGCCTCACATCACCTCTAGTCCAGGAGCTGCTGATTTTGCACCCTCGTACAGAGTGCATGCAGGCAAACCAAACCAAGTCCTTGCAGCAGAGCAAGAAGGGAAGGCAGCAACTAGGGCTGCCATTTCTCTGGGGCGATGTCCAAGTCTGTGCTGACAATGAGAAGGTTTTTTTTCTATAGTCTGATAAGCTGGCTTCAGTTCTCTTGCAGCTCCAAGCCCTCACCCTTAGCCTTTGCCCTTTTCCTCTTTGCCCACACCAGGTTTCAGTTATCCCCCAGATCTTATAAGCTACTTGTAAGAGTCTCCACCAAACTTCAGTGCACCCAAGCTGCGACTAGGAGGTTTCTAGAACAAGTTTTGCATGTTCTGGCCACAGCTTTCCCTTTCCCATTCCTTTTCTCTTTTCCTTTCCCTTCTGCCAATATTCCTTTTGTGGAGTCACCCATCAGCATGTAAAAAACTTATGGTTCAAGGACAGATCGGAATTTGCAATTTTCCCAAGAAAACAAAATCACTGTATCATTACTTTGTTCTTGAGACAAAGGGATGTTCTGTAGAAAAGTGTCTTGATAAATTAAATGTACTTCAGAGGGAGCAGAACAATTGTATGTACAGCATCATCAAAAACATTTATATTCTAGACCTACTCAAAATGGAAGATGTGGAATAGACTGGGAATTTGCTAGTGACTTCATTGCTATGGACCTGAAGTTATTTAGGGGACAAACCACTTCTGTCCATCAGATTCCTAACATCAGAAAGCGGCTGCTCTTTGATTCCCTTTCTGTGTTCTTAGTTTCTTAATCAACTTCCTTTCACTTTAGTTCATGAAAGAAAAATGAACCTTTAAGTAAAAACAAGCAGTTTCCAATTCAGAATCTGGTTAATAGCTTTCCGTGCTTTCACTGTTCTCTGTGATGCCTATTTAGTGGTAAGTCTTTTAAAAATCCACAGGGCTTTTGTGACTTTTGTTGCTAATGAACTATCTTGTTAAACCTTTTGAGCATTTCTGAAAAACAGTGACAGGTTTTTCTCGAACTCAAATTAATTTCTAGTAAGTCCATCCCATTAAAGCTAACCTATTTACCAATCTGTTGTTTGATATGTTAGCTCTGAGCTATGTGTTTTCAGATCACTCTGCTTGTGGGAGTTCTGTCTGCTGCATTCAGTGAATTTACTCCATTTAAAATGCTCTTTAGTGTAACTGGGTCACCGGTAGTTAACTTAGGACCCAAGTGCAAAAGCCACTTTTCTGAAACACAGAACACATCACGTTTGTTGTTTCATAATAAATCAGAAGCTGAATCCAAAGTGGATGGCCCATTTTCATTGGTTGGTAAAATAATGAAACCTTTGATGTGCAAACAAATATAAATCTTTGCATTAAATTGGATATTATGGTGAGAAGCCCAATGTACTTTCATTTCTATACATTGCTTAATTATTGAATGTTATAATTGCTTGAGTTATATAATTCTATAGAAATTTAGTTTATTATAATAATAAATTATTATTTATTAATTATTGCATATAATTGCTTAAGTTATATAATTCTATAGAAAATTAGTTTATTTTTTCAGTTATGTAAAATGCATACATATAATGTATGTAAGCTGAACTTCAAAATTAATATGTCCTTTATTTCTAGAGCAGCTGTCCTGTCTGCCTTCTGACCTGGTTGTATAATATAATGTAATTATACTTGTTTGTAAACCATTGCTTTCAGTCAAACATTCATTTATAACTGCAAATATAGGTCAGCTGCTTAACAGGGCATTTCTAGGGTTTGCACTGATTTCAGAACCCATCACTTTTAATTCTGAATGACTTCTAAGTGTAACTCTTAAAAATGCTCTTGAAAACCACCAGCGCAATTATAACTAAAGGCATATTTATGTAAACAGGTTCAGGCAGACTTCAGTGGGGTCTCATAATACACAAAGCAGCTCCAGTTCTTAATTTGTTGAACTGTGGTATAACTAATGCTTTTCTGGGGACAGGCGATGCCTGCTGTCACTTACCTGTAAGAACAGGTGTGAAAGGTATTTTTTCCTGGTTAATATCATATTCTTCTCTGTTTGGATGTCATTTTTTTCATACAAAATAATTCTCTCCTAAAACCAGTTTCCTACTAGAACCTTGCTTTTACCATTCTGATTAGAATCCTTTTCCTCTTTAAATAGGAACTAGAACAATTGCTAATGATGGAGACAAAAAATTACAGAAAGACCATACAGTTTTACCAGAAATTATTGCAGAAAGAAAGAAGCAGCAAAGGTAAGATTACAGCAACTTGGCAGTAATGAAATGGGTGCATAGTACTTTTAAGGATTTTTTTCTGTAAATCATAATCATTGATGTCCTTATGCTGTGTGTTTTAAATCTAAAGGTCCTGAAACTAAATCTATGTTGCCTAAATTGAGAGGACAGCTACAGGAGATGAAATTAAAGGTGCAGTTTCTTGAACTGGTGAAGAAATACATGCAGGCAAGTCAGACTTTATTTTGCTGCTGTTTCATTTGTCATTTCATTACTGCATCAGTGTAGTTGGCTGCTATGAAATGTGAAAAGTTTTGCGTTAAAGTACCGAATTAAGTAGGATATAAATGAATTATTAAAATAAAGGTAATTGCTACTAGCATTGTTTAAAAAGGAAAAAAAAAAAAACAATTGTATGAAATGTGATTTGGCTTTAAGTTGAGCTTGACTGCATTTTGTGTGGATTTTCCTCTTTATTTTCCTACATTTTATTTTTTCATGGCTTTGCGTCTTTGAGCAGATCATGTATGCAGAGCAGTGGGGTGTGGAATCCTGTGTGCTGCCTACAGTCATTCACTACGGGAGAACTGACACCGGGGATGTGGCACCTACGGATAAGTCATCATTGCTTCTGTACTATAGCACAGAAAAACACCAATGTAATAATCAAAATGGAATAAGAGTTCTGCAGGCTGGTACACCGCTTGGTTTAATGGCTTATTTATATTCTAGGTATAGTATATTTTGCACATCCTTTATTTGGGAGTGGGTTGAGGCATAGTTGCTAATTCAGGAAAAAATAGTCTCTGTGATAAATCCCAGTTACTCAACATCTCTCTGTCAAGTGTAATGTTATTTCTATGAACACTTATTTACAGAAATGGGCATGGAAATGGCAAAAGACAGTCTGATAAGAAATAAGCTAAAACTGGAAGTTTGGATTTGATTAAAACTCGAAGCATTTAATAATAAATCAAATCCTAATAACTTTAAACTCTTTTATGCTTTATGTATTTGAGGTTTTGCTCTGATAGTTGCCATGGAATCAAGTCTTTATGTTACTGCCAGCAGTATAACAATTCTTCAGAACATATAATTTGAAAATTCTCATTAATAGCATCTGGATGTGCAAACATACAGGTTCTGTTTTACAGATTATTGTCCCAGTCCTAGGGACTGATCAAGATGCAGGCTTATCTCAGGGCTTAAATAGGAACAAAGATGTCCTTTAACCTTCAACTAGGGTGAGGGCAGTGTTGTTTTAAGGTACCTGAGCCATAATAGTATGAAGGATGGAAACTGCCTGAGAGACTCCATCAGGCTCGTGCCACTGCAGAGGGACCAACTTCCTCCCAGCTACTTCTCCCAGCTCACCCTGACTCTGAGACCCAGTTACTTATCCTGAGTGCTGCTTTTCCTGGTAGTTAATATTTTGCACAAAGTGAACAAATTGCTTTGGAATCAAAGCTTCCATATTCATCAAACCCAAACTTTCATGGTTAGCTGTAAGCCGTCAGGGAGACAGGACAATTAATCTGTGTTAAGACCTTGAGAGTGTGTGTGTGTATATAAAAAAAATAAAATGTGCTCATGTATATAATAAGTATATTCTGTTGATAAAGCAGCTACTGCTCTAATTAAGCAACAAAATATTTCCTGTAGCTCTACAGTATCTACTTTTTATGCTGTTGTTATAAAAAATCTTTTAAAACAACATCAAGTGAGATGATAGAAGAAAAGAAAATTAAATACTTAGAAAGTAACTTTTGATAATAGGAATGTCAAAGTGGTTTTTTTTTTCAAAATTGCAAGTAGAGAAACTTTTTTAAAAACAAATTATGCTTTCAGTATTGGCAATCACAATATTTGATGTGTAAAAATAAAAGAAAAAATAATCAAGGTTTATATAGAGCTTGAGGATTTAAAATCCTTATTAATTCTTGATATTTTGAGGATTTTTTGCTGTTGCTGTACTCTAATGTAAGAAGAAGTTGTGTTCTCGCTTGTCTGGAGTTTTTCTTCTTCTTCACAGAAATGCATTTTTAGAAGGTTATGTACAGCAGTTTCTCTACACATTTCGCTATTTCTGCACACAAGAAGAATTTTTGCAGTTTCTTCTTGATAGAATCAGCAGCACTTTATCCAGGTACAGTAATTTCCTGTGAAAAATATTATCAAAGCACAGTTGACTTCTCTCTCCCCCAATGGCAAATAGCTGCTTCTGAAAAGACCTACTTAATTAAATTGAATTTTGATGTTTGTTGCTCTTGACAAGTGAGAATGAAACTAGAGCAAATGCTATATTTGACAATGTGCTTACTTCTTTTTTCTTCTGAATCTGAGTCTTACTTTTGCCAGTCGTTCAGTGGTAGGCTGTAAGTACAACCACAGCTTGGTTTCTATACAGCCATGGATTCTAGAGACATGAAACGTAAGAATTTAAGATAGTACAGTCAATACCAAATAATACCTGTGTTTTTTTCAACACTTGTTTTTAAATTGGAATTGGATATCACTTTTGGTGAAATAAGTGCCTTTTTCTTCTCACCAGTGCAAGCCTGGATCCTTCCACATCACTTACCAAAATATGTAACCGCAGTTTCTACATCCTGCAAGCTTGGATTGAAGACTGTTACAGTGTAGACTTTGCAACAAATGCTGATCTTTTGTGTACCCTAAAAGAATTTATTTCTTCCAAGGTAAGTCAGAATTTCAGAAGAAGCTTTAAGAAAAAAAGAAATCAAGTGAAGTCTGTTATGGTATATGTAAGATTGTTGTTACAAAAAACTGTCCTAATTACAATTAAAGTAAAGTAAAAGAAAAATAATGCTATCTTTGACAGCTATGTTCAATGTGTGTGGTTTTGGACAGACATGAATCTTACAACTATGTTGTGCCTTGCTTATAATTTATGGGAAGTATAGTTCAATATTGTGTTAACGTGTTTTGCATTTACAGGTTGCTCCATTAAATGGCTATGGGGAGCGATTGATGGCGTTGCTTGAGGATGCTTCTGCCAGAAAAAGTGGCAGTGCTCATCAGTGCTCCAGCATGGACAAATGTGAAGAGGAGGGTGAGGAGGACAGAAAAACATTACATTCTCTATGTAAAAAGCTCTCAGAAGATGTTTCCAGAAAGGCATGTATTTTCTTCATACTGCAGTATGTGGAGCACATTTCCATATATTATTTTCTGACAAAAACTAGAGTATCCAGCTTAGGATCTACACCCTGATTTAGTAAAATTTATGTAAATGTATTTTAAATTTTCTATTGAAAGTATCTAAGCCCTAAACAGTTGTATAACTGTGGAAGTCATCTTAAACCTTAATTGCACCCTGCCAGCTGTTTCGGTAATAGTAGATCAGATAATCAAAATTTTGAAAGGCGTTGAACTCTTCATCCTTGATACTAGCATGTGACTCATAGTTACAAGGAAACATTTTGCCCCTTGTCAAGCATCAGTACTTTTTTTTTAGCCATATATCTTAGTAAGTCTATAAATATAGGAAAACTGGGGGGTGAGGGGTTTCCTGCTAGAACGTCAAAGCTTGTAGCAAAAACTTGTCTGAACTTCTGTCTGTATCTACTGATTCATGTAGTGTGCTAGTGAAAAGTAACCCCAGAAGCTGGAGCACACTGTAGGCTTTTCCTGATAAAAGATCTCTCTACAGAGTGATCAAATGACATGTGGAAGTCAAATGTATCAATAATGTGCAAGTTGAATTTAGAATCAGCCTCTTTATAAAGGTCCAGAATTCCATGGGGTGTAATGGGGATTCAACCAATAAAGGGAAACAGACTAGAGAAAACAGGGACATCTTTTATTGTCACCGCATCATAATGACGCTGGAAGGTGGAAGAAGGAAAAGAATGGAAAAATAAATATTTATTTGGAAAGGGCTGTTTGATTCTAAGCAAAGAGAGTACACAAAATAATAGGACAGTAAGAAGTAGAACATAAAATATAAAACTTCAGAATACAAACTATTTTATGACAGTAAGCTTGAATACAGAGAAGTTTCAGTTGTTGATTGTGATCTGGTAACTTCTTGCTCAGACTCATCAACTGTGCTTATTATATTAGCTTAAAATAGCAATGTTGAATAAACCAATTAGCGTCTGGGCTAACCTTGAAGATTAGCTGAAGAGTTTTGCATCCGTGAAGGTGTTTCTCTAACAAGACACTCCAGAAAGTTAAATCAAAGGGAAATATAATGTTTGCTTTAGAGAAATTGTAACTTTACATATTTTTTTTTCTACAGAACTTTAACTGGAAACTTTCCAAAGGTATGGGACCAATTGCACAATATCAGAGAGAGCGACTGTACACCATTTCATCAGTATTGCCAAAGCCATGCTATAACAGTTTTACAGAAGAATTCCCAGTCTCCTTTGCTAAGGCAGATGAAGTGGGACCATATCTCTTAATAGAATACAGCGCGCAACAGCTTTGTTGTCAGCTGACATTACTACAACAGGTACAAGGACTAGGTTTACTTGGAAGTACGAATAATATCTATCTTCTTACTTTATACTCAGCCCACTTTCTCTACCATTTCCCAACCCTGTTTCAAGCTTATTTCATACTATTTCATAAGACTTTGAATTAAAATAATCTGGTTTTCTCTTGCAATCTCTACAGAAAAATATAGAATGGCTAATTCTATTGTTAGGTTGTGATGCCTGTGATAAATTTGTTGAAGGCAGGGGGGGCAGGGGGAACCTCTGTCATTTTTATCCCTGAGCATTTTAGAACTGCTGGATCTAACACCAGATATATCTTGCTCTTTTTGTTTAGGAAGTATTTCATAAATGTCATCCAGTACACTTTCTAAATTCAAGAGCGCTTGGTGTTAAAGACAAATGTGTTGCTGTCCAAAAGTAAGTTGTTTATTTTAACTGCCCTTCTATACTGTTGCTGCACAATAACTTATTGTGTTACACCTACATCCAGGAAAAGAGAAACATTTTAAATACTTAATATCATTTTGACAGACTAGATAGTCTGTTTACGCAATTTTTTGAATTTCAGGAGATTTTATACAAGTGGATGTGTATGTACCTATGCGCATATACGTGTGTGGTAGGTCACAATTGCAAGGCGATTTCTTTGAAATCTAAAGTGGGTCAGGCCAAAATATTTCTGAAGTCTTGTGTTAGGGGGGTTGCTTCAGAGGCTTTCTTTTTGTCGGAAAAAAATTGTAATGATTTCTGAAACAGGCTACTTGATAATAATGTGTGTATGTATATAAAATCTCAATGACCATTACAGAATCACAGAATAGATGCAGTTGGAAAAGACCTCTCAAGAAGGTGTAGTCCAACCCCCATGCATTGAGCAGAGAGCTACAGCAGGTTGCCTGGGATCATATGGAGTTGGGTTCTGAATATGGATGGAGACTCCACAGCCTCTCTGTGCAATGTTTGTTTTGTACTGTTTGGTAGATGAAGTATCAGTATTCACAGATACGTAAGAAAAGAGTGGTTACCAACCTGTTTACATTCCTTGCTCAATGGTAATCAATGTGTTCATCCAGCCACGTGGACCTAATTGTATTTGCTTATGGTCTACTTCTTACATCTTCAGTGGATTCAGCTACCTTCTAATTAGTACTTGTTAATTGCACTACCTGTAGTAGACTCTTCTGTTTAAGGATAGAGAATGAACACCTGAAGCAGCTCATCTTTTACAGGTTTTTAAATGGCAGAGGCTAAGTCAGCTGGTAAACACTGATTTGGGGTCCAGGCATGGGAAACTGTGTGGTGCCACTTGGTATCAGGCTTGATTTCTTAACGTAGCTGCAGTTTTTAATGAGTTTAGATTTCTGGGTTATGTTGTGTCAGATTGAATGGTTTGTTTTACTCACTAACAAGTGGTGAACGTGTCTTTATGTACGGATATGTAAACTGCATATGCTTATCTTGTAATCGCATAAAATTATCTGGTAATTATAAGGAAGAAAAAGTAACATAGCTCGCTGTGTACTTTTTAAAAGATTATAAAATCAAGACTGCAAGCAATGCAGAATTATTTTAAATGGTTAGAAGTTGGTATTTTCACAATCAAGATTTTCTTTGAAAATCCAAAATCGGAATGAATTATTTTTGCCTTTTTTTTTTTTTTCATTTTCTCCATAGAGCTGTTTCTACTGAGACTGTTTCACTTAAGGTCTGTAATCTGTTTCTGTCAAAGTGCATACAAGACCAGTACCTTCTACAACTGTTAAGAAATGCAGACAGTATCAGCACCTGGGTTGCTGCTGAAATTGTAACATGTCACACATCTAAGGTTTGTCATGGTTTTATTGTATTATTATATGTGAGTTGCTGTGTAGCAAAGCTGCAAGAAATATTCTGAAATACACCTGTGATTGGGAGTTAACAATTTGGTTTGTGGTCACAAGGAGAGTCTTGAATGTCTTGGATGTTTTGTAGTAACAGGTGCCAAAACCTAATAGAATGTAAGAAATGGGTTGCCTGAGAACACGTGTCAGACTTTAACAAGGACACCTTGGTACCAGAAAAAAAAAAATTTGTCTTAGAGGGAAATGTTACTACAGTCAACAATTTTGGTGACAAATTCAAAAAGAAAACACATCTCTTCTTCTTTCTTCTCATTTAATTTTATTATGTAGATGTATGTACATTTACTATATATATTTAGTATAACTTTTATACATATAGTATATCTTAATATTTTTTTTCAGCTGCAGGTGAGCTTGTTATCAAAATTTCTTCTTATAGCAAAATGCTGCTATGAACAAAGAAATTTTGCTACTGCAATGCAAATCCTAGCAGGCTTGGAAAATCTTATTGTACGACAGTTACCAGTAAGTTTGATTCTCTGCTCTGTAACTATTTTGCTTAACAAAATCTTGTTCCAATATGGACATCAATATGACAAACAAAAATATATTTTGTTTTATTGTAAGGCCTGGAAAATTTTACCTGCAAAAGTAGCTGAAATAATGGAGGAACTCAAGGCTGTTGAGGTATAGTATAACGTCTTTAATGTAAAAATACTTCTTTGGAATTGGAGAAGATGCAAGATCTGCCTAAATGGGCGCCTCTGCAGGATGAAAGCCATAATTATTACTTTGAATTAAAATCTCCTTCATAATACAATTTAAGACTTTTGACTCCTAATCAGAGAATTTACGTTAATTTTCATCTCAGTATTTCTCAAAAATGTATCCCGTGTGTAACTAAAAATCAAGAAAGAAATTTCAAAGCAAGCTAGGACATTAGATACACTTTCTTCTGATGATTTCTGCAGGAGCTTTGTGGCTGTAGTCTGTTTTGAAAAATCTTACATGTTCCTTTTATCACAGGCATTCTCCTAATTTTGGCTGTGATTTAGAACAATTAAAACTATGTATGAACTATCTTTTGATTAAAGTTACTTTCTTTATTTGTGTACATTAAAATGTTTGCCACCAGATTAATTCATAATGTTGTCTTCAACTTCAATGCCAAAAGTTAAAATTCATGACAAATAAATACATAGTGCTAAGCACGTGAAATGGAGAACTTCTTGTAAAACCTGCCCTGACACATAATGTGAGATTTGTCTGTGTGCATTTTCAAACTAGGTGTTTTTAAAAAGTGACAGTTTGTGCTTGATGGAAGGAGAAAGATTCAAAACACTTCCAACAATTCCATCAGCCCATGTTTTGGCTATGCATGTCCAACAACTTGAAACTGGAGGATTCACAATGACAAATGGAGCTCACAAGTGGACTAAACTTAGGTAATTATTTTAAATATGTATATATGTATGTCACCTAACTTTTTAAAATAAAATATTGTCTAATGGGATAATGAGAACTAATGCAACATTTCAGTTAATAGTTTAAATGGTTTCAGTCATTTTCATAGAATCATAGAATGGTTTAGGTTGGAAGGGACCTTAAAGACCATCTCGTTCCATCCCCCTGCCATGGGCAGAAACACCACCCTCTAGACCAGGTTGCTCAAAGCCCCATCCAACCTGGCCTTGAACACTTCCAGGGGTGGAGCATCCACAACCTGTTCCAGTGTCTCACCACCCTCATAGTGAAAAATTTCTTCCTGATACCTAATCTAAATCTATCCTCCTCCCATTTAAAAACTTTACCCCTCATCCTGTTAAACAGCACCAGCCTCAGTACCAATCCCTGAGGAGTGCTACTCGTCACTGGTTTCCATTTGGACATCAAGCTGTTCACCTCAACCCTTTGAATGTGGCCATCCAGCCAGTTCCTTATCCACTGAGTGGTTCCTTTTATCACTGACATACTTATAGAAGTTTTTCCTGTTGCCCTTGATGTCCCTGGCCAGATTTAATTCAATCTGGTCTTTAGCTTTCCTAACCTGGTCCCTGGCTGCTCAGACAGTTTCTCTGTATTGCTCCCAGTCTACCTGTCCTTGCTTCCACCTCCTATAGGCCTCCTTTTTGCTTTTGAGTGAGTCCAGGAGCTCCTTGTTCACCCATGCAGGCCTCCTGGCTTTTTTACCTGACTTCTTTCTTGGGATACGTCACTCCTGAGCTTGGAGGAGGTGATCCTTGAATGCTAACCAGCTTTCTTGGACCCCTCTCCTCTCCAGTGCTTTATCCTGTGGAACCCTACCAAGCAGATCCCTCAAGAGGCCAGAGTCTGCTCTCCTGAAGTCCTGGGTAGTGAGCTTGCTCCGCACCCTCCTTGCTAACCTAATGATCTTGCACTCTACCATTTTATGATCACTGCAGCCAAGGCTACTCTCGAGCTTGACGTTCCCCACTAGCCCCTCCTTGTTGGTAAGGACAAGGTTCAGCATAGCTCCTCTCCTACGCTGCCTCCTCTACCACTTGGAGAAGGAAGTTGTCATCAATGCATTCCAAGAGCTTCCTGGATTGCTTGTGCCCCACTGTGTTGTCCCCCCAACAGATATCAGGGTGGTTGAAGTCCCCCATGAGGACCAGGGTCTTTGAATGCAATACTGCTCCTATCTGTTTATAGAGGGCTTCATCTGCCCCATCATCCTGGTCAGGTGGCCTGTGGCAGACCCCTGCTGTAACATCACTTGCCCCTGCATTCCCTTTGATTCTGACCCATAAGCTCTTGGTCAGCTCTTCATCCATCCCCAGGTGGAGCTCCATGCACTCCAGCTGTTCATTGACACAGGGGGCAAGACCCCCTCCTCCTCTCCCCTACCTGTCCTTCCTAAAGAGTCTGTATCCTTCCATTCCAACACTCCAGTCATAGGAGCCATCCCACCATATCGCTGTGACTCCAATGAGATCATAGCCCTGGGGGCATGTGCACATCTTTAACTCCTCTTGTTTGTTCCCTGTCTGTTTGCATAGAGGCACTTAAGCTGGGTCCCTGTTGAAGCTGACTTGCTGGCTGGAGTGGCTGCAAGTCCTTTGTGCTGCTCTCCAGGTGGCCTTGCTTTCACAGGTTTTACCTGTGTTTCCCTGTTGGCTCCTATTGCCTCTGGAGCCCCTGGCGTGTCCCCATAAGACTTCGAGTGTGGTGCAGTGTACCCAGCATGTCTTGGAGCAACATGCTGATGGCCCTCACTCGTGCCCCATCCCTCAAACTTGGGTGTGTCATCCCTTGGCTTGTCATGGGCAAGCCTGATAATACCCCTCTCCCCCATCAAGTCTAGTTTAAAGCTCGGTCAGTGAGCCCCGCTAGCTCATGAACAAAGACCCTCTTCCCCCTTTGAGAAAGATGAATTCCATCCGAAGCCAGCAAGCCTGGTGCCGTGTGGGCCATCTCATTGTCAAAAAAAACCCCAAAATTCTGGCAGTGGCACCAGCCGTGGAGCCATTTTGACATCTAACTAAAGGGACATATACTATAGAAGAGAATGCTCAATGCCTTTGAATTTCCTTTAAAGTTTAGTGGGTTTGTTTTGGTTTTGGGTTTGTGGTTTTGTTTTTTTTTTCCAATCATCAGCAAAAAAAACTAATCTTTTTTTTACCATATTCTCTTCCAAGAAATATTGCAAAAGTTGTGAGCCAAGTTCACGCCTTTCAAGAGAATCCTTATACATATACACCAGACTTCAAGCTGCAGTCTTACCTCAGACAGAGAATAACTCATTATAAAGATGCAGACATTTCTACCTTGGCAGCTGACAACTGTGCCAACTTCCATCAGATACCAGCAGAAAAACATTCTCGAAAAATTCAGGACACACTGCGCAGAATGAAGGCAACATTTCAGTAATTATTTACGTTTCATCTGTTCTATTCCAAGTGTAAATTGTAAAACTGGATTAAGTTGACTTCATCTCCTGGACCAATTCCCAAACAAATACTTAAGTGAAGTGACTTAAAATACTATCTCAAGTTGAAATGATTATATTTCTTAGCATGGAATTATAAAATGTTGACTAATGAGACTTGAATCCCTGGCAACTGGATGACAGATCAAAAGAATAAAAATAAAGATAAAAGTAAAGAGAGAGTATAGATTAAAAGGATGATTAATTTTGTCACTGTTCTTTAGCATAAAAAAATAATTAGCCCACAAACAACTACTGTGGAAATAAGTTAAAATTACAGCTTCTGTTGTAAAGTTAGCCTAGCAGAGTTCAGAGTATAGTTCATTAAATGTTGAATATATTTTTATATAAACATAATACACTTGTATCCTGTCACAGTGTGCATATAATTCAGGGACACAGATCCTCTGCTATCCTTTGACTGTTGGTGAGTCTTGCTTTTATGTTGTGTATTAAGAAAACTATAATTCACTTAAATAATTTGCCATCTTTTTCTTCGAGCATACTAAGGAAGGAAAGGAATGCCATGCTGCAATTTTTTTTTTGTTTGGTTTTAATGTCATTGAACTAACCTGTTTCCAAATTAAAGTAAGATCTGCATCTAAATAGTACCAATTTGTTGCTCTGCTTCAGACCTCATGGCCTTGTGAAAACAGTAAATGTGACATTGCCTTTTTTTCCCTGTATGTGGCACAAGAATCACTTTGCCAATTTGTGTATGTATGTGTGCACATTTGATTATGGCTTTTGCTCCTGAGATGCTTTTGTAGATTGCGGTGCTCCAGCAGCATTAAATAGAAGATAACTGTGTGAAATTTGGATCTGCAACTTGTAAAATTTTGGTGCTAACCTATTTATAGAGCTTATACTTACAAGACCTTCTAAATGGCAATGAAATGTGATGCTATTGCTAGAAAGTTTGTTGAGCTACCCAAGTTTATGCAAGGCCAAAATGTTAAGGCTACAAATTAGTTACAACTAAGTCTACCAGAGGGAACAATGGGAAGTATGGGAAGAGAAGCGGGTAAGGGCAAGGAACAGCTAAAATGAGCTCTGTTCTGAAAGTTTTTTGCTAGAACTGTGTTTAAAAAAATGAAAATGTTATGAGACATGTGAAGAGCAGATGTGAACTGTCTTGGCACGTTTTAGTGATGGAGAAGGATAATGATACAAGAAATGGGAATGTGCACATCTCCAGTATTTTGCAAATTGTACTATTGTATTTGACAGAAATGCATGTGCACATGTTAAATTGTGGCTTTTTCAATGTTTAAGAGGAAAGCTTCTCCTTTTCTCTTGTCAATAACAGCAATATATACATCGCAGGCTGCCCGCTTCTCATCTTCCTCAGTGAAAACAAGGAATGTCCATACTTTCCATTGAATACCTCAGTTACTTTTTCATGCTAGTATATTAATACTAACTTTTAAACATTGGAGAACTCAGTCCTCAACAGGGTTTTCTTGCATTTGTTCTACTTTTAAGATGATTTATTTTGTTATTTACCATATGTAGGTTTAGCACATCATTAATTGTAGTATTCTGACTTACCCTTAAGGAAGTAAAATATGTTGCTATTTCTCTAAAAATTGCCAAATGTGAAAACATTTAATCTTTACCTCCTACCTTTATATTATACAGTGATTTAAGAATGTTAATGATAACCTTATCTTCAGGCATACGTTTCACATATTCAATCTATACGCATTTATTTTAAAGAACTGTTTTTATTAGTAGGTACTTGGGTTTTTTGTTTTTTCTCAGTTAAAAATTGCCATTCACTTAAAGCCACGCCTTGCCTTTGAAAGACAGCAAAATTTTAAGTAGCATAAGCTTTACTAATGTAAAGAACTCCACAAAACTTGCTAATCACATGGTCTTAATAAATTCATTTTATATATTTGCCAGTCAGACTGTTGAAATTACTTTTGTGGATTTACTTATCATTTATATTTTGCATTTGTGATAATTAGCTCATCTATTTATTACAGTTTTTATCAGGATTTAAAACAACTACTACATCTAGAAAATATGTTTATTTTATGATAATAACTGGTGCTATACAAGAATTTAAAAGTCATCTCATGTCTTCAGTGTATCAAACCTGTTGCTATAAATGCATAGTACTGGGTTATGGTAGTACTTTGGGGTGTTTTCATCAATCAGATATTTAAGATTTTGTATTTAGACACCACCCCACAACAACAACAAAAAATGTTAATAGCTATTGGAAAGAGAAAAAAAATCACTCTTGCAAGGAAACCAGTTTGCTTTTGTCCATGAACACTGATGTATGCACATCTTATGTGACACAGATTTCAGAATAAAGTTATATCTAGCATATAACTGTACTGCTTATTTATGACTAACAAGCAGGAAGATTGGGCTGAAGTTTTCTCTCTTTGTGGGGAATGTCCTTTTAAAAGAAAACACAGGGCAAAACATGTCAAAGAAGCAAGTTCAGTTGTATCTAGTTGGCAAAAAATTGGCATCAGTAATTGTATTGCATAAATGAGGGACTATGCAGTCTGGCACCATATTTCCATTCCAATACCAAATTACAGTGCTTGGGGAAAAAAATTGAGTTTGTTCTTTAAGCTGGAATTGCCACCAGCTGTCCTAGTTCTTCTTCGTTTTTTTCCACACATCCCCCATGTTGTTTTCGTGTTGATTATTTTTCAAACAGTGACCCATGGAATTTCTGAAGTGAAGTCTGCTTCTTGGGAGCCTTTCCCGTTGCTCTGTGCATTGGTGCTCTTTCTGTGTCCCTTTGCAGGTGCCTGTCCCCGGGATCCCTGGGGTTTCCAGCTCTCCTGTTGAGAGCTGGGAACGGTGTCCTAGTTACACTCACTACCTGCATTTGAAAGCAGATTTCCAGCTCTAACACCTCCAGAAGCCTGCCAGGAAACAGGGATGAATTCAGTTGGGTCCTGTGAACTATTCTGTAGAAGCCCAAACCAAGAAGCTGAAAAATGTTTCATGAATCAACACTGATTCATGATTTTGACAAATTTCTTTCCTTAAAAATCTTTCAACCACTTCTGAACTTTGCTTTTATGGTTTTCTACATTCTTCCTTTATAAATTGGATTGGTTTCTTAAGCATTGCTGAGACTCACAACTTCTCCAAGTACCGTATGTGATTGACAAAGGATTAATATTTTAGGAAATATGTTTCTAAAGAACAAATGAATAAACTGCAGTTTGAGAGGAGGAAAGCTAACAATTTTTCAGTGTTAAACGTATGGTTGATTGTTTCCATCCTTGATATTACAATGAGGGAAAAAGTGCAGATAAATTATTTTTCTCCCTCATATTTGCTCAAATTGACCTGAAAGTATGCCAGGACAGCTTCAGCCTGCCATTATTTTAGTGTGCTTCCTGTTTAGTGATATTTCAATGTCTCACATGCAAGTGGAATTGGCAATTGTCATATTACATCAGGCCATTGCAGTAATCTGTCTAGGTTCTGGCATATTCATCGTTCTGTTTATTCATTTTTGATCTAATATAAATGATGCTTTTCGAAGTTGCCTAAAAGGCAAGAGTTTAAGCACTGTCTTGTAAATCTGTCCTGTGTCTTAGCTGTAAGATTATTTAATTTAATTATTCATTCTAATGCTAAGTAAGGTTGGTCTCATTCTGATGTTGGCATTATGTAGATTAAATACAACTGGTTTTAGACACTAAAATAGATACTGTTTTATAAACTGGTAGAATTCAGTTGTCATAACAAAACAATTTGAGCTGCCGTTATCAGAGAGACATAATTTGGAAAGCTTGACTGGGGATGGGTGAGCCTGAGCATCAGACTCAGAATTAAAATCTCAGCAAATAGATTCATAAACAGTAGCAGTAGTAAATAATTCACTTAAGTAACAGATACTCAATTTTTTTTTTATTCTTTTTTTGCAAAAAAGCTAGTGGAACAGGTCTAGAAAAAAATACATGAAATAGCAGATCCACCTTTGTTTGGATAACCACCAAGTGGCTGACAGTGGCTTGTTAGAAAAATGCAAGGTTGTGTCCAGTAAGGCTCTGAAGAGGTCTGCTTGCATTTGGTATTCCTCCATGCCTTCGTTAACATGTTCTGGTTTGTGTGGGGTTCTGCAGGCACGTCAAAGAAGATGATTAAATTTTAAAGTTATCATGACAACTTGGAAAAATGACACACAATAAAATAAGGTATGTTACACAGATATATGCAAAGTTCCAGGATAATCAGCTGCACAAACGTAGACTAGGATGACTGGGGTTTTTTTGTGGAAAAGGGAGGATAAAGAATAAAGCCACTTATGCTGGGGAAGCAGTGTCTTGATATCCTCTCAAGGTATCTCCTAATTCTCTATTTCTTGATGCAGGGAAGTAAAAGGGCCAAGGCCTTGAAGATAAAAGGCCAAAAAGGAGCAGAAGTCTCCTGAGATGAGTATATAGATCCAGTGTCATTAGCAAAGAAACTTTTCCCCGTGAAGGTAAACTGCAGGACAAAGATTGGATAAATCTGTTAAAGACCATTGTTGGGAATACAAAATCCCCCAAATTAGTTTATTTCAATAAAAGGGAATTGACCAAAAGACCGACACCTAGAGATAGACGTGGGGAGCTGCAATAGGTCCCTAAATACATAAGGTGAGATAGCTGATGAATTACTGAATATCGTAGGCTGCACCTAAAATTGCAAGGATGGTGTATTTTGAAATGTCAGGAATAGTCCCTCATTTTTTGTTTGTCCAGGCCAAGGAACATACTGCAGTACACTGTCCTTCACATCCCTACCCGTACCATCTGCTTATCCCTCTGATGACAGCCAGGATCTGCTTTGGTCTGAGCCTGGCATGGGGATGGTTCAGACACAGCTTTGGGTGTCTAAGCTAGTGCTGGGAGCATGGGGAATAATGGGGAAAAGCTAGACCTGTAGTACACAAAATGCTGTTGCAAAGTATTGGAGGGAACAAGCACATGGAAGGAAAGAAGGAAAGACAAGTGGAAAGAATACTAAAATGTATGTCAAACGTGTATAGTTGGTTTAGAATCTAAAGACAGGCCTACATAATTTTTTCTGTGTTTAAGTTATAAAAGGGCTAGTTGCCATAGTGGCGTCTGTCACTGATCGTCAGCCAGAAAGAGAGTGTGGAGGCTCCATTTGTACAAACAGGCTACTATTTAAGATTTTATTGTGGTTAATAGAAGCTAGTTGAAAATCTGAAGGTGGAAAGCAATCAAGATTAAAGTTACCATGAGACAACAGAGTTCATGATTCAAAGGACAGGGGGGATGAAAGAAGCAGAATAACAACACTGGGCTTCAAAAAAGCCAACTTCAATAAACTCAAGAAACTGGTACATAAGGTCCTAGGGAAGGAATTGTAAGGAAAGGAGAAGGTCAGACGAGCTGAGAGTTTCTAAAAAGAGGTTTCTAAAACAGGCTATATTTTAACTATAACAGCAGTCTATCCTCATGCAAAGGAAAGAAAACTGATAGAGCAGTGTTGCTGCATTAGGGGCTCATCAATGACCTGGAAAAAAAAAAAATCAAAAGAGTGCTGAAAAAAGTAGAAACAAGAAGGCTGCATTGGCAGGAATAAATGTAAAAGAACAGCACAGCAGGTTAGGAACAAAACTGGACAGACAAAATGCTATTAAAGGCAAAAAAATGGATTCTTAAACAGTTTTCTATTATACAGTAAGAGTTTTCAGCTTACCAGGAACGGTGAATAAATATCAGACAGTGTAAAAGCGTGAAGTGCTTGCTGTTTCACTCCCTACCCTCTAAACAATGCGTATCATGATCAAAGTTAACCGGGAAGGTCAGAATGGAGGTCAGAATGGGAGACTATCAAGCTAATTAGATGTACTAGAACATTAAATTCTGATTAAATCTGTTCTATAATAATAAGGAGCAAAACTGAAATAATCTTATAAATAATATAGTAATATAATATAATGCTTATATTTTTGATTGACGAAGAATTAGTGAATTCCCAGAGAACCAGAAAATATTACTTACTAAAAGTGGGCAAGAGCCCAGGAATAAGTTTGAAAGGCAAGGTGTAAAGGGAATGACTTGGGGAATCAGCCAGACGAACTTGGATACCAGGAAAGTTACTGAAAAAGCTGTCTCAAAATCTGCAAGCATAGAGACTAGTTTAAAAGGCTAGCATGCATTTGTCCATAAAGTAATTTTAAAATAACTTAATGATCTCCTTTGTCAGGGTAACTATCCCAGTAAATAAAAACAAAACAGGATGTTGTATGTTAAAGTCAATAAAGCCCTTGACAACAGATCCACCTGACCTGATTATATATTAGGTTGCTAAGATACAGATGATGGCACTGTAAGATAGATACACAACTAGTTAATACATCATTTCAAAGGGTAATTACCAGTGTTTGTTAAATTGTGAAGACAAATTGAGTGGGATGAGGTGTAGGGGTAGGACTACCCCTATGTTAGGAATGAAAAGCAGGTGCAGATCCCTCAGGATAAGGCACAGCAGTCAGTAAGTGAAAGCTTTGGCTTTATCAAAAGTGTAGCGTTACGACGGTGGGAATCCTGGGGCACTGACACCAATCAAACGGGGACCCAGTGCAGACTCCTGCTCGGGAGTGAAGCTCAAAGAAAAGCATGGCAGGGGTGAGTAATAAAACCTGCGCTGATTAACATGTCGGTTCACATGCAGTGTCCTGTCTTACTCATTAGTGAACTGATGTAATGCGGGTGCTGTTGTCCGAATTCCAAGATCTGCAGCTGGCCTTCATCTTGGCACCTGTGCAGGGGTATGGGGGGGGAGCATGAAGTACCCTGCCTTACCGGAACAACAGGATAAGATGTGCTTGGGACTCTACATACTCGGATGGGAAGAAGCGAACTATTCCAGGTTACCGGAACAACAAGATAAGATGTGCCTGGGACTCTGCATACTCGGATGGGAAGAAGCGAATTGTTCCAGGTTACAGTAACAATAAGATAAGGTGTGCTTGGGACTCTACATACTCTGATGAGGGAGGCAAACTATCCTGGGTTATCGTAACAAAGTCTTCTCATGCCCTACACCCTATTATGACAGGTGGGGTCTAGATCCCATTGTGTTTGGGATTTTTACTAATGAAATACAGGGTGGGATGGAAAGCACACTTACACAATATACAAGATTAGAACTCACAATAATTGTGATGACGGTTTAAATTTAAGCTCTAAGTTTTACATTTCTGAAGGATAAGTATAAAATTAAAAATAACTGCAGAACTGCAGAAAAAAAAATCTCTGGGAACCGTAATGCATCACAAACTGAACATGAATCCATGTGTACAGTTTTCAAAAAGAAAAAAAAAGGGGGGGGGGCGGGGGGAAGACCTGAAGCATTCTATAAGAGAGCCATATGTGACAGAAGGTAATTATTTTGCTCTGATTGGCACTAGGGAAGCATTAGCAGGAATACTTTACCATTTAGGCTCTGCACTTAAGATATATACAGGCAAAAGGAAAGAGAATAGAGGACCATAATAAAAATATGTTTGAAAACACAAAGAGGGACAAACTGAAAGAATTGGACTTATGTAGACAAGATTAGGTTGAGCAGGACCGTGTGTGTGAAATGTTGCTGTGAAAAGAGTGAGTTCTCTCCATGCTCTGTGAAGCTTCAGTCAGTCAGTATTGATTTTGAAACAAGGGTGATTCTGTTTCAGTTTTTACATTTGAAAGCTTCATGGGGAGCACTGAATAGGTTACTTATACACTTGTAGGATCCCCTTTCCTGTAAATTTGTAAGAGCAGATCAGATAAAACTGTGTAAGTGCCCAGGGTCCTGTCCCTGGGAAGGCAGAGGGACTCAGCAGTGATCTTCAGTCTCTCTGTGTTCTCAGTAAAGCAGGTTGGACACAAATTCAGATATTTACCTGCAATCAGGGAATGCTATTAATTTGTTTATTAATTTCATTGCATTCCAAACACTTTAATTTTCAAGGTTTTACTTACATTTTTCTGCTGATACACAGCAAAAGAGCAGGCATTGCCAATGTGTTACTAGAACTTACGTATAAGATGTTATAGAGGAATACTGAATTTCCATTACATACACATGCTAATGCAGTGGAAAAGAGACTTCTTTCTAAAAGCAGCAGAGGGGTAAAAGCCTGCCATGTACGCCCGTGTGCTGGGGGAGAGTGGAAAGCAAATCTTGCCAGTCGTCTTTGCTGCCAAGAACTTGAGTCACCATCCCTGGAGGTATTTAAAAGACGTGTAGATGTGGCACTTAGAGACACGGTGTAGTGGTGGACTTGGCAGTGTTAGGTTTACGATTGGACTCGATGATCTTAAGGGTCTTTTCCAACCTAAATGATTCTCTATGATTCTGTCGCTGCCTCAGCTAAACTTCGGCAACTTTTTCCCTTCCTTCGTGTAGCAGTTTCCGGGCTGTGAAGTCTTAATATAACCAGGAGATGGCACAAGAGACCCTCACAGCCTTTTAGATGCACACGCCGCACCGTGAGCAAAGGTACCGTGAAAAACCACGGGCCCTCCAGATACCTGCCTGAAATCTGCCCATTACAAACAGGCAAACGCAAAATGGCAGAGATTTTTTTTATATTGCATTTTTAAAACGAACATGTGTTTGCATTCAGCTGGTCCCTTTAATCTTTCAGAGAAACGCATGCACATACAACTTCGTAATTATAAATCTTAATTACCTTCTGTCAACGTGTAATGCACTTATTTGTATAAAACCTGTCAAAGGAAGTACGCTGTGAAATATAGATATTGAATTACACATTACAGGGGCAGAGTTAAGCATCTTACCTAACTACATTCCTGTCCTCGCCTACTATAGCCCAGCTTTTCCTTTCTCAGTAAACTGAGAGGGGATGTCAGGATGTGTCTGTGCTCCCTGTTTTGGGATGCAATGAAGGCAGACGGACAGTCATTTGTGCTCTGCTGCTACAATTCCGCATCCTGCCAAAGTTATTCTTTTCTTCAGCTAGTAGTAACATTTGCAGGATACTTGATGGAAGTGACTGGAAGAAAGAAAATAGGAAGAAATGGTGTATAGTGAGAAATACAGAAGAGGGAAAGAAATAATGAGGAAATTGAGAAGAGCTTTGAAGTCAGGGGAAAAAAAAAAAAGGTAACATTTATTTCCATTTAATTTGAACATACTGTTTTAGGATGAGTACAAAGATCTGATTTATATTAAGTGTAAGTTAAGGGAATGAAGAGTCAGTAAAATATTTTCACTGCTGGGACAAATGCATTTTGAAGCAGCATTGTATGGCATAGACCAGGATGGGCACAGAGGGTGACAGATGACCCAGGGCTGCCAGCTGTGATAGCTCATTCTCTTGCTGACTCATCATGCTCAAATGCTAACTCTAAAATCAAGGAAAAAAATGATTCATTCTTTAAGAGCCAAAAGTGAAAAGTTACTTTCAAGAATGATAAATGCTTTAGTAATAGTATAGCTAAATTTCTTTAGAAGGTATTTGTGGGAAACAGAAAGTAAAAATAGTGGAACATTTCTCATTTAATGCATTATTAGGTTTATATTTAATAGATTGTTGAATGTAACTTTAGAAGTAGCCACCACGAAAAAATTTATCCTTCAGCAAAGACTGACAAAGAAAAAGGCCTTGATCTAAAATGTGAAGTAAGCCTCTCTTAGGTTTTTAAAAGATTTCCGGGTGTCTAAGTGTAACATTTTGTGGTCTTGATCAGATTGTTAGTCCAAGTGATCTGAGCAATTACTAAAACCAGTGGGATTTATGTGAATCTGCATATGCACATTATTGTCTGTAAGTGCACCTCATATCCCTACGTAATTCATATTTTTAACACAACCCAAACCCTAAAGCATATTTATGCACCTAAAAATTAGTCCCTATATACTTTGGAAAATACAACCATTTCTAAAGCCCCTTTTCACGCTGCTTCCTTTCAACTAATAATTTTAAAAATATAATTACTAGTCTAGACAGAATTAAACCAACTACAGACTTCTGAGCAGTTTTGTTTGAGCAGTGTCCATAGAGATCTCTCTCAGTGACAGTGTGACAGCAATGAGTGCTGAAGAAGGATTTACATGCCTGAAACTTGGCTGGTTTTCCAACTATAATAGTTTGTCTAATAAAAATAATAAAAATAAAATTAAAAAAAAATCTGCAGGTGAACCTTGCTTCTCTAACAGCAGTACGTGTTTTAAATGTGTTCCTGATTCATATCAACTTTGACTTCTTTTTTTAATAAGCTTAAATTTGCGTAAGGAACTGTTAAAAGCATAACACATATAAATGTTTTCTTTCCTAATATTTGGAGCATCTCACTGCAGAATATATATCTTTTTAAAATATTTCACCAGTTCTGCTTAGCTGCTGCTAACAGCCTTATGGTAAGGAGCCATGGGAGCTCTTGGCATTTTGAGTGCTGTGTTGATTTAGATCAATTCCAAGCATGATGAGCCATTTAATTTTCATCTATGCATTGTCACTCTGTTTATTCCAGGCCCTCCTGGTATTTCTGCACATATGGTCTTTTTATTCCTCATGGAAAAGTAGGTCTTATTCTGTCAAAGAGGAAAGATTATAGTAATTGATAATAAAGAAATTGGTTAGAGGCCATTTGTAAGGCTTTTGAGTCCTAAAGAGTGATTTCTCTGAAATTACAATGGTTGGATAAACATGCCAGGGCAAGACCATATAAATTGTGCAGC
This sequence comes from Charadrius vociferus, assembly GCF_000708025.1. NCBI lineage: Eukaryota > Metazoa > Chordata > Aves > Charadriiformes > Charadriidae > Charadrius > Charadrius vociferus. The sequence goes on from NW_009649187.1 coordinate 146,463, forward strand.
AGATGCCAGTAGCCCCTGCCTCGCTGGGCAGACCTTCACAGGAAATCCACATTCCCACAGATGAACGCATCCCCCTGCGTGTCATAAGCTGCCTTTTTTACTCTTTAAATTGCATCGCCACCTAGCTACTCCCAAGGACCCTCTACTCTACTCTCACAGGACTCTCCACTGTTATGAGAAAGGGTCACCTGCTGTTAAAAAATCACAGTCCCCTTCTTTGGTCTTGTGTCCCCACACTGTAGCAATATGAAATGGTGGCAGTTTTCTCCAGTACCTGTGGGTAACCCAAGGTTTCTCTCTCTTCAGTTCCTTCAAAGCTTCAATAGTAAGGGGATATCTCAGAGCACGGTCCTGCCCCTCTGCAGGGCTCAGCACTGGCTTACTAGGGCAGAGCTGGCCTTTGGGCTGGAAGAGGTGGAGTAGCAATTCATTCTCAAAGGCTGGGCTGTTATCCCAAAATCTATCCGTTTCTCAACTGCCTGATAGGCATCCAGGCAGGACTAGCCAGTTCTGCAGAACCTCCTCAGCCAAAGACCAGTGTTGTGTGTATACATTTCTGCAGGGCTGCCTTGCATAAGCACCATTATCTTGATCCCATCCCACTTGTCCCAGCCAGGCATCTATAAAGCCACTTTTTGGCATCTTTGAATGCAGCTGCTGCTCACAAGAAATATCAGGATCAGTGTCAAATGACAAAACTCAGCTCATTTTAATTCCCCTGAATGCTAAAATGTTCCCTTCTATATCGCCTCCCACAAAATGTCCTGGCCTGGGCTGATATTTAGCATTATGATCCTCAGAATCCTTTGGTCCTCAGGAAGCTGATGGTCCTTATTTTCATGGGGAAGATGCTGACTCCCCAAAGAGAGCAACTATGTATTGTACAAACATCTGCATAAGGTATTGTCATTGCCTTCAGTAAATGGATCTTAAGACTTCTGCTAGTGGCAGTCATGTAGGCACGTCTGAGCTCTTTGTCTCGACCTCCTTGTAGCAGCAGAGGGAATGGTCCTATCTGTCCCTGCTCTACTCTCTGACAAATTCCCGAGGACTTTAGAAAAAGCAGGTTTTCATCCCATTAACAACATCTCTTGATCTTAACCATGCTATTTCTGAATCACAGTTTAGCAGGAGGTTTTCAAACAAACACCAAATGAATAATGCATAGAAACAGAAAGAAGGCAGCTTAAGAATTTTAGATAAAATTAAACTAGCAGCTGTTAAATATTGTAGCAGTCATTACATCCAGAAGTCATCTGCCATCTATCCAGGATACTTACACATTTTATGCATAGTGGAAATGAGATTTGGTTTAACCTTGTCACAACGTGATCAATTTGTATCTCAGAGAGCTCAACATTTGACACCATCTTTTGGCTGTGACATTTGCCTCAATAAAATGCAATTAATAAACCAGCAGTGTATAAAGATGTAATTTGCAGCTCAGATGGTGAAAATGTCTTAAAATCTGTAAAGAAACTGTGTGACAGATGTAGCAGTGGATGCTAAAACCCGAGATTTTCTATTTTTTAGCACACCATCATATGTCATGTATTCTTTTTGTCCTATTGAATAGCTTGCGAAGTACATTTATTCATTGACTTAAAATAAATCTGGGAAAAATAATGTCATACAGATAGACTGTTTTATACTTTTTCTAAAAAATATTTGTATATCAATATATAAGTATATATGTTATATATAAGTATGTAAGTAGCATATATTATTTACATTCATATGTGTCTATAGTATTATGTAGACACTAGGAATGGAAATAATTCTGGACACAAGGGACATTTATCTCCTTGGGATGGGATCTTGCCCCATCTGCGATGCAGAATGCCATTAAAGTAATCAGAGAGATTCAAATTGAGAAGGAAAGTCGCAGGAAAATTACACTTCCTTTTTTCTGATGTTCATGACAATTTAGTCCTTGAGGAAGGCATTTTGCCTGACTGCAGAGGAGGCTTGGCAGGATTCTCCAGGCAGGCAACGGCGCTAGTATTCCCAGTTCTGACTGGGAAGGCTGCTTCCAGGCCACGTGTTAAATACAGCTAATTCAAGGGACTGGTCATTTAGTTCAGACAGTTTTACACCAGTTCCCTTAGTTTCCTCCAGGAAGCTTGTTCAGACATTTTAACGGTAGTTCCCTTGATTTCCTCCAGGGAGCTTGTTTAGTGGGTGCTGGCTATTGCTGTAGTTCAGGCTGCAGAGTCAATCCCTACCTACACAAACCAGAAACAAAGGGCTCCAGGAGGACTACAGTCATGTCTGGTTGTGGTAGCACCCACAGGTTCAAGATCAGTTATTAGCCACCTTTAAATAAAGGTGACAACAATATTTGTATTTTTGTTGGTCAGAGACAGTCAAACTCTTGAACAGTGGCATCACTGGTAAAGCAGAAGAGGCCTCAGACTATGCCATGAAAATGAGCAAGTAAGGAGAGACAGCTTAGAAGGGGCTCACAAGTCAAACTTGAACATCGTTCAATGAAACTATTTGCTAGTAAGCAGAAAACAGTAGGATTTTGAGATAGATGAATGGATATAGCAACCATATTTTGAGTGGACTCCAGCTGAAATGTAGGTTTTAGGAAAAGATAGATTAAGACGTTTGAGTAAAACATTTTACTGTATTAATATAAAGCAAAAGATATATTTTTATAAGATTAAAATTGAATACATTGAAAGATTTATACATAAACTAAATAATTGAGTAGGAGTTCAGTCTTCAAGCCTCTACCTCACTAACAGCCAAAGAAATAGAGAGAGGCATGGTTACATTAGCTGTGGTCACAGAAGACAGTGGATGCTGAGAAATCTGGCAGGAGTGGCAGAATAACAGCCCAAGTCACAGAGTAAATGGACAGTGGGGCTTGTGTGCAGGTGGTAGAGGGTGAGTGTAAGGCAGAAAACAGGAACAAGGACAGACAAATCAGACATCAGTCTTGATTTCTGGAAGCAGACTGGTGCCAAGCAGGAGTGTGATAGGAGTTATCAGTGGTGCCGTAGACCCACTCTGTACTTGCACGCGGGTGGGGGGGTTGGGAGTGGGAGGTGCGGGGAAGGGGATGGGAGGGAATTCATGGTTATCCCACAGTGAAAAACTGCCCGTAAAACACTAGGAACCTTTAGTCAATACACTACAAGGGAATTACTGCAGCAGCCAAGTGTTCCTGTTGCACACATAACCCAAAGATGAGATTGGAACACTTCTGAAAGACATGCATAAGGTAATAAGAGGAAAGGCAGGGGAGCAAGATAGCAGAGAAACCTGTGTGACCTGCACAGCTGCAAGAGATCTGGAGGGAAGATATGACATGAATTCTATAACTTCGGCAAAAAATCTCAGCAGAATGTTAATTCTAAGGCAATCGTCTTTTTCTGACTCTTTATTCCAGAAAACATACTTTATCTAAGCAGCCAGGAGCCAACCGATTGGTACAACCGAACAGCCTTGACCTTTACCGTTCTCTGTTTCACAGCCTTCTCCTCCAAACCCCTCACCCCGTGCCTGGTGCTTATAACCTGATGCTGCAGTCCCAGGAGAATGCAATGAGTGATTTTACCCCCTTGCTTGCCTCAGGCTGTCTCGACAACACAGTGCTCAGGCCACAGAGGAGCAGGCTTGAGAAGATCCCTTAAGACAGTGGCTCTTCTGCTTGAAAAGGAATGAAAAAGCCAACTCTAGGGGAAGTGGGATCGAGAGCATCAGCGTCCCCTCTCCCGCCAGCGTCTGGGGATGCTGGTCCCTGTGCGCTCCCCCGGGGGTGCATTCCCCAGCGCCGTTTGAGGCCGCTCAGCTCTATAAATGCCATTTGCATGGGGATAGGATGTAACAAGAGCTGTAAATCACTGACGGCGGAGCGAACTCCTCCAGGGGCAGACACGGCGGAGCCGAGCCTCTGCGAACTGTGGCAATGTGTGAACGGTATCTTTTGTTGGGGGGGAGGACTGATGGCAATTAGATGATACTTATCTGGCCCTTTGATGTGTATTTACACAAACAACGTTTTCCTCCGGGACTTGGGGTATAAAGGAGGAGCCGTGCTCCCCGACACCCTCCTTCCTGGTATCACCGAAACAAGGCAGGATGACCAAGGCCCCTTTCTCTGTGGAGTGGTTGTCCCAGAGCAGCCAGGCCCTCAAGAGCCCCACCGAGGGCTCCCAGCACCCATCATCCTCGGCGGCCCTGGGCCACCGGCCCGGCCCCAGCCCCGGCTTGAGCGAACGGGGAAAGGAGCAGTCCGCCGGCCCGCGGGCCGGGACAGGCGGCAGGAGCAGGGAGCGCTTGGCGACCCCCCCCGCTGCAGGTAACCGCGGTCTCCGCGGCCGTCGGGGCATCCCCGTGCTCCCGCGCTGGGAGGGGGAGGACGGACGGGACCCGCGCCGCCTCCAGGGCCGGGCTAAGCACCAACCGTGCGGTGGCCGCCCGGAGGCCAGGGAGGCGGGCGGGCACCCCCGCGTTTCCCGGGCCTGGCTGACCCCTTTCTCCCTCTCCCTTGTGCCCAGGAGCAGGCGAGCGGCCGTGGGGAGCGGAGCAGCCCCCGCCGGAGGGGGGTCCCGAGTGCCCGGGTCCCGAGGAGCCCGGCGGCAGGGGCGGGCGGCGGCTGCGCACGGCCTTCAGCGCGGAGCAGCTCAGCACCCTGGAGAGCTCCTTCCAGCGGCAGCAGTACCTGGGGGCCGCCGAGCGGCGGCGGCTGGCGGGCAGGATGGGGCTCTCGGAGGTGCAGGTGAGCGCGGGGGGGGGCGGCAATGGTATGGGGGGGTCTCGGGCCGCGGCGTGGGCAATGGCTTGGGCATGGGGCACGGCATGGGCTGGGTAACCTCATCTCTCCTTCCTCCCGCCTCCCCTTTCCCCTAGATCAAGACCTGGTTTCAGAACCGCAGGATGAAGCTCAAGCGGCAGCTGCAGGAGCTGAGGACGGAGCCTTTCTGCAGCCCCCCTCTCCCTTACGGACCTCAGAGCGGCGTTGTGCCCTTACCGCTCACATACGTGGCCCGGCCACCACCTCTGGCCCGGCAAGGGACTGCCTCTGGGGGCTTCACCTTGACGGCGCTGCCAACACCCAGCCTGGACCTCAGCAGCGCCTGCAGAGCACAGCCTGTGGGCTTTTGGGCTGCACCCTGCTTTGTAGGGTACAGGGATCCCAGAGCTTTCTTGCTGGGTGTCTGACCCTCTAATATGGACTATGACAAAGGAGGATTTGCACTACTGACAGCTATCTGGGCTGCCCTTGTCTGTAAGTGCCTGATGGAGTTATGATGCAGCACTGAGCAAAATATTTTACAGAGACAGACTGGACAATCTGGATGTGGATCATGGACTTCAGAGCCCTGCATTTATAGGCAACTGTGTAAAATAGAAACACAGTGGGGCAAACACTAATATAAATGGAATCTTTTAATAAACTGAAAGTTTTTCCAGCTTTCATGTGAATTCCTTGTGGAGCTATTTATCCTGCCCTAAAAGAGAGGTCCTCTTCATTAAAGGAAGCATAGCCTCCTTATTCTCTAGAGCTGTTCTGGCCCCCTGCAATTTATTGAGGGTGAGTGCAAAAAAAGAGTGAATATCCCTGTCCTCTAAAGTAGGTATCCAACCCCTTCAGCCACTTCCTAAGTGGTGCTTTCTCTGATGGGACTGCGCTTTTATCCAAATATGTGGGTGCGCCTGTAACTGATACTTAATACTGGGCTTGCTGTAGTAGCAGCATGGGTACACTTCTGTTGGAGCTCTTAAATAACATATAGAATATGATTTTAAGATGTAAAAATTTTGTTTCGAAATAAATATGTAATTGTATCTCCACACTTTCATGTGCATCCTCAGTAGATTAGTACTAAACAGATCTTGGAAAGAATCTAGCCTTGAAACTTCTTATCAACAAAATAGTATCTTGGCATCTCACACCTAATGGGGTATGAGGGTGATTATCAAAATAAATGCAACATTCCAAAGCTGGTTTCCCCTAAATGGTGGTAAAATTGTTACCATCGTGCTATGCACCTTTTTTTTTATTTGAATAGTGCTCTAGAAAATTTTAAGATCAAAATAGTCTGACTTCAGACTAGAGAAATGGCTCTGAGAAATGATCCTTGACAGATGTAAGTTGCCACAAATCTTTCAAAGTCAATTGTCAACTAACATAAAAAGAGCAATAAAAATTTCCATCACTTTAGAGTTGATCTCGGGGGTTATTAGAAGACTTCCGGCGCACTTGTAATCTGGGCTCATATAATGAATGAATGGTCTGAAGGTTCTGTGTCAGTCATCCTTGAACACATCTATTTTCTTTCGTATACAGGGACCAATCTGCCACTTGAGTATACTAGCCTGGTAAAAAGCAACGTTATGCGCTGCTGAAGGTTATGGCCTTTGATTTTCTAAGTAGCTGTCACATTTGGAAGTCTCTTTAATTATTTTGTAATCCATGCTGTATTTTTCTAGCCTTTTGAGATACTAGTATTTGCTTGCAGTTGCATAGTTAATGTGGTTCTAATGCTAGAATTTCAGAAAACTAATGAGGGCTCAGGTGCTATCAATCTTGCTGAGATCTCTTCAGGAATACGATACATTTGGTATTAAGGAAATTTGTTGACACGAGATAAAATTCCCATTGAAGGGAGGCTTATTTCTCAAAGTCGGGTATTACTAAACGGCTATATTGATTCGAAGAAAAAAAAATAATCTACAGTTCTCTGATTCGTTCAAATGTCTTTAGGGAACTGGGATATTTCCAGAAAGAGCTCTGCAATGGTGAATATTTTCTTTTCTCTAAAGCGGTGACATTTTTTAAATAGCAAAACAGTGAAGGTCAATAAATATAAAGTTTATCTGAGGAAAAAATAAAAAGGTCTTAAGCGTGAGACTCGGTTTGGGTATCCCGTTTTCAAGGGGACGGTGGTAGAGGGGTGAGGTGATCCTCTTATAATCTTTTATGGGCACACAGGCGGACACCACCTCTTCTCTAAACGCTTTGCTCACCCCGTACAAAAGGGTCAGTGACAGCCCTTCGTGCTGGGAGGGTGAGAGGGGAGGGGAGAACGGGTACCACCGCAGCTGGGGCCGGGGGAAATGAGAGAGAGATGAAAGGGCTCGGAAGGAGAGAGGGAGAACAAAGTGCTCCCACCTGTGGGGACGGGGTTTGGGCGGAGACTCCCACCACTACATGAAGGGCAATAAGGAACAGGAGATGCAGGAGCACAATTTGGTTTTCAAATGTCACAGTGAGCTGTTGCCCGGGAGTAGCTCTGGCTGAGCCCTGCCGGGGCGTCTGTCCCGTGCTCGCCCGGATCTGCCCTCCCGTCCCCGGGGCTGGTAACGCGGAGCGGGCGCCGCTGCGGCACCGGGCTCCCCGCGGCCGCCGGGCCGGGAGATGGGGGCGCAGCACAAGGGGGGCTGACGCTGCGCCTCCCTGCACCCGAGCGCGGCTCCACTGAGATCCAGCGGTGCGGAAAGCAGTTCCCCCTCCGTCCAAAGGTTTAGAGCGAGCCGGAGGCAATTGGGGCTGCAGGAACAACGCGTGGTGTGACAATTCCGTGGGGGTTGTGGGGACCACTCTGGGACAAGCAGGGCTGCGGGGCCGAGCGGCGCCAGCCGTGGGGGCAATCTCGGAGGTGGAGGCTTTGCTTGCGGGGTGCGTGTGTGCGGGTCCCCGCGGGTGAGCGGGGGCTCACGGGGTGTCCCGCCTGCGGGGGTACGAGCTGCAGAGCGGCTGGCGAGGGAGAAGCCGGGCTCTGTTTGAAAAGGTGCTAATGATCACTTAATGTAATGACTCCTGGGCTACATGTATACTCAACAAGCACGCGAAATGCCTTGCCAGTGTTTCGGCAGCGCTAGCTTGCAAATACTTTCCGGGTTCCGACAACTGCTCAAATGAACGCGAGAGGTGATGCTCATTTGGCTGAGTCCCAAATGGTAGCGGATTCCTCCGAATATCTACATAATAATTCCTCTTCTGCCTGCAAAAGTCGGCTTTAGAAAGTAACTGCCACATTCTAGTGATCTAGAAAACTGTATGTGAAATCATTTCATTTTTGCTGAAGCGGTCCAGTTCTGTTACTAAAACGTGAATGCAAGTCTTCCTTTTGATCTGGGAGAAAGAAACCCAGACATCCCTTCATGTTTTCTTCCTGCTCGTTTGAATTTCTCATCCACTGTGTTTTATCCCCGGCAGCAATAAAGGTGCATTAGTGCCAGCGCAGGTCCCCTGCACGCTGGCAGTCCCTCGCCGGAGACCAAAGCGATTCTGCTCCGGCACTGCACGCCGCAGGGCCAGCATCAGCCCGAGGGCCAGCAGCCCTGCAGATAACCTCCCAGGCTGTGTCGCCCCCCGCCCCCGCGCGGCTGAGAATCCCTTCGTTTCTAGCGCGCCCCTTTGTGTCTTTAATGGCATCACAATAAGCATCGGTACCGGAATGCTCTCCGGCAAGACAAAGCCTTGTCTGCAAGTCAGCTACAAATGGAAAAGCCGAGTCGATTAGCTGGGGAGGAGCAGTTTAATGCTTGTGCGGGGAAACTGTTGAAGCCCCGGGCCTGGCGGCTCTCGGGGAAGAGGCTGTGTAACCTGGAAACTGGGCTCCCCGGGGAGGAAAAGGGGGTGGGAGGGAAAAATTGACAGAGCACTAACTTCAAAGCCTCTCTCCCCTGCAGTGTGTGCGCGGAGGGGGAGACACATGATTGAATTAGCACAGCGGTAATGGCAGGGGGGCGGCTGCAGCCCGCGCTCGTTAACGCCTGTCCCAATTTGGCGAGAGCAGCCAACAGGGGACTGGGAATAGGGTCGGGGTATCCCCCCTCCCTGCAGCTCCCAGACACTGTGGAGCCACTCCAGGGACCTCTTTACGAACCAGGTGAAGTTATTCGGCGTTGTGTGCTAATCGGGAGAGATCTCGTCCTGGCAGGCCATTACATCTAATTGCTGCCCATTATCTCTTTCTTTGATACGCAATTAGATGACAATTAACTTGATAAAACCCAGTGAAGTGGGGGCAGAAAGAAAGAGGAGAGATCTCTTGGTCTCGACTTGTTCCTTGTACAGGCTTTACTGCTTTTCCTTTATAGCCATTTCTTAAACTCTTTAGGCCTCGACTTAGTGTTATCTTCTGTGGTATTTAGTAGAGAGCTAATCCTAGCAGCTATTTGGTATTCAGGTAGGTTAAGTGCTTTAATTCACGTTTTAGTGCTTCGTTATCCTGCTTGGGCAATTCTGAACAACTATGGAGGTGTCAGAAGTCCTCAGGCAATGTGGTGATGCCGCGTATGGGAATTCAAGTACTATTTTGTTTCGAGCTAACTTGTGCTTAACTTATCTGGGCGCTTTGTCCATTAGTTGCGCAAAGAACTGAATGAATGAGATTTCCCCGATAAACTCTTTTTAATGCAAAGCACGTGTTTGCTCCCACCGTTGCTGAACAGGAATATTTGGGCTTGCGGCGTGTGAGCCGGGAGGAGGAGGACGCAGCGCTGCCGGCTGAGTCAGTGGCGTTTGTCATTTATTGTGTGTCAGCCCGCATTGTTCCCGCGGGCAAAGGAGCCGCTGGGTGATGGCCCTGTTAGTGTTCACGGGTACTTCAAACAGAAGAGCATCTATTCCCAAACAATCCATCTCGTTGATGCCTAATTGACTATCTAATAGCACCTATCAGGACATCAAAGCAGATGCTGAATAACCTAGTTAGCATTTCCAAAGGGGAGCAGCGGAGGGTACAAACAGTGATCAATTGTCGCAGCGGCCGCGGGCCCGGAGCCGCCCCCGCAGCCCGGGGCGGGGAGCGCAGCGCAGCCCGGGCCCCGCCACCCTCTACGGTCGAGGGGTAAAACAAGTGTTAATTGGTCCCAGCGGCCGCGGGCCCGGAGCCGCCCCCGCAGCCCGGGGCGGGGAGCGCAGCGCAGCCCGGGCCCGGCCACCCTCTACGGTCCTGCGTTTTCGGTGGCCCCCGCTGGAGAAGGGCCAGATATCTTGTCTTACTATACTTCCAGCAATGTTAACCTCATTCCCTGCAGTAAGCCAGCTTACTTACCTCTGAAGGGCTGCCGCAGACTGTCTCCTACAAAACTGCAGCAGGGGTTTGGGTTTCAGTGTGGTGTTGGAGTATGTGGTGGGGGTTTTTTTGTTGTTTGGAGGTTTGCTTTTTGTCATTGTGTGTTTTGGGGTGGGTTTTTTGTGGGTGAGTGGATTTTTTTTTGTTTATTTGTTTTTCGGGGGTGTTTTGTGGTTGGGTGTTGGTGGTTTTTTTTTACCCCCTGGGGGTTGAGGTTGCATTGTAGTTGTTCTCACAGCATCCCCTATCATCTCCACTTCTCCAGCTTTGTCAAGAAGACACTTTGAAATATCTGGGCTTTTCAGAATGATAAATGAGATCTGCCTATGATGGAGACAGTAACTCAATAGCACAGTAGGTTGTAGCTCTGGTGGCCTAGTGCATCAGCTCTTCATCTACCATAAACGCTATGATAATTTGTTCAGTATGCTGTGTTTTCATGGACTACTTACAGATATGGCTAGTAGAAGGACAGTTTGGAACCTGAATGTTTGCCCAATTATGCTAGAAATTATTTTTATTGAGAAGGATTTTTCATCTGTTTTCCAATCTGTGGCTTTTTTTTCATATGCTGTCACACAAAACCAGGTGTGACAGTGTGTTGAAAGAGTTGGCACATCAACAGCATTCTTGGGGAGTACAAGTACTTTAGGTTCTAGTAAAGGGTGAGCTTCTCGTAACTGGTGCAAGAAATGTTGCAGCCTCGATAACGGGCTGAACTGTCCCCCCAACAATACCTCCATGCATGTAGAGCTGCTACAGCCCTTCCTGTTCTCACGGGCTTATACTTTGTGTGCATTCACAAAGCCCCCAAAAGAAATATTCCCATTGTGTACCAGTGAGATAAATCTGCCTTTTGTCCCTATAAGTCTCATAGAGTTCACAAGGAAAGAACACTTTGTCCTGATGACCTTAGCTGTAATCCCTACATCCTGGCACTAATCACTGCTCCTAAATTTCAGGTTATCATACTGAGTTACGAGTGCACATAAGTTACCAGTAAACTTCTTGAAGCAAGCATGTTTCTTAAGGTTGTAAAGCTTACATGCAAATGCAGAACAATAACTATTTTGAAATATGATTTGGAGAAATGAGTCCACTACGTTCTTAATCATGTAAGAGAATCTTAATTGTGTAAGAAAAATACATATTTCTAAGATTCTACAGCATCCCCAAGTTCTGGGTATACAGAATTCTACAGGAAAACACATTAATTTCCCTAAAAAAAATTAGTTTCTTTTTGATTGTGATTATACATCAATTGAATGATACAAAAGTTCCAAGCGATACAAAAGAATTGAGCAGAAGCAAATTTGTGTCTCCTTTAAGTGCCATATTACTGCAAGGTGAGGGGAGGACTTAACTGCAGCTGCAGAGCCTCTATCCAGGGTCATCAAAGTTTTCAAGTTTCTCAAGCTGCCACCTCTTTCTGATGGGAGCTGCAACAGCCATAAAACACCTCTCATCCCTTCCCCATCTGTTCCAGGGTTTTGTGGTCCACAGATGCAGATATGTTCATCTGGGAGTGTGGGGGGAATCCTGGTCTTTTTGGGCACAGCACTGAATGGTCATCTCATGCCTGGTTTAATTTTGGCAGTAGGGATGCAGTGTCCTTCACTAGATGGTAGTCCCTGGGTGTCACTCTGTGCAGGGGTGGGGCTGCAGGGCACAGGGGACCCAGAGCTGTCTGGCTTGGCATAGGTTTCATCTGCTGGAGAACTGGTGGGGAGGCCGCCCTGGGGGGAGTACGCTGCTTGCTGGGCAGGTGTATGCTCATCTTAGGAGCTCCTGCATCTCAGTGGTTTTCAGGTATTACCTCCAAACGTCTTTTTGGCAAAGCAGTTAGGCTCTGCAGATAGTACACAATGCATTACAATGAACAACTCACTGTGGATGAATTTATACATGGTGGGGCCTGAGTCCACTCATGAGGCTATCCAGAAATGGCTGCCCTGAAATAAGATGGAGACAGTGAGTACAGTGTTGTGTTTGCTACAGAAAGAGGGACCATGTGCAGGTGGACTAGTTCGGGAAGAGTTATTAAATCCAGAAATTATTAAAATTAATGTACAGGCACTTAGCTCTTTTGGGGAGCAGTGAGTGGCCTATCCCTGTTTGACTGAAATGTGTTTAGGAAATGTTATGGGGTTTAAATGCTCCCCTGTTATGATGGTTTTGGTATGGTCAGTAGCACACCACAGGTATGTGTTTCTGACCCAGGGAGGGAGTGTGGTCTCTAGCTGTGTTCAACCGCTTAGGCATTTGCACTGGCTTATACATGTCAGCCAAAATGACAGACTTGAGCCAACAGCTATGGAACTTGTGTTAGTGGCTGTGCCCAGCATCCCATAAGGAGCAGGCTGATCTCTCTATCAGGGCTGTGCCAAGGCAAATACAGCCTCTCCCATCCCTGCCCTTGGGGGTTGGTGTTGCAAGCAAAGCTCCAGGAAGAATCCAGTTCCTGGGTTCTGTGGGCTTGGTAAGGTGTTTGCATTGCTCTAGTGCCTGGGCTTTATCGCTCCCCTGGGGACAGAGCTGGGATAAGCCGGTGTGGCCCTTGGGGGCGGGAGGGGTTGATAATGCACTCTCCATTCTGGTGGCCACAGAGTTACAGGAATGCTTGAAACAAGGAAAATGGGTAGCACAAATATGATTTGCTCCCCTGATCTTTCATTATTAATTGAGGAGTTTTGAGGGGAGTTGGTTTGGTTTGGGTGTTTGACTTTTTTCTTCCTCTAAAAAAAAGAAAACAAAAAACCAAACACACCCCCACACACCCCCCTCAAATCTACTCTTACGTGTGGGAACAGAGATTATTGCTCTGTTCTTAGAACGAAACCAGCTCTCACCCCATTAGACCCAGGTTTATGGTGCCCAGTCCTTTCAGTTGTGCATCCTGGAGGGAACCCCGGGGAGCTTAGTGGAAACTGTGTCCTGTCAGTGCATTCACCCATTTGCAGGGGTGGCGATGGCTTACCCGGGTCTTTAGGAGCGTTGAGGGTTAAAATGTGTGTTACCCAGGTATTGCTACTGCCAGTGGGGTTGTGGTCGGTGCGGTCTTTTTCACTGGGGTGGCTAAAAGCAGGGTGTAAGTTGGACACAAGAGGAGCCCGGAGACGGCTGAGCCGCCGGGATGCCCCTTTCCCCAACAAAGCTTTGCTGGGGAGGCGTCTTGGTGTCCTCCCTGCATAACAAGGGCACGGGGCTTCTCGGGAAGCGATGTGTGGATTGGGGATAGTTTGAAGTTGATGAGGTGCGAGCTTTGCTGCTCACTTAGTGCTTTGATGGCTAAACTCTTCGGGAGGTCGGTTGCGTTTTCTGGCTAGACAGACGGCGCCAAGTTCAAGCTGAGAGGGTCCGCGGCCCTTCAACCCCGCAGCCCGGCCGTGGTCCCCGGCGGTGAGGGCTCAGCCCTGGGGATAAGGCCTTCTTGATAGCGGCTCCCCACCGCTTTTTCCCAGGGAGGCCGCGCTCCGCAGCTCCCCCGGGGTGAATGCCCGACGGCGGGGCTGGGGGGGCCCCGCCGGCCTCACATTATCCCTCGTCCCTGGTTTCGGGTGCCTGCGCAACGCGGGACCCCGCGGCTGAAAAGAGAGTGGGTAAAACCGTCTCGTTATCGGCACCGTCGGTATCTTTAAACGCCCCTTTGCGGGGCCGGGCCTGCCCGTGCCCTGCCCTGCGGGGGAGAGGGGCAGGTTTGAACTTCAAGGGGGTCTCCCCGGCCCCGCAGACACGCTGGAGCCAGGGGCTGTAGACATTTGCCATACGTGTGAACTTTCCTCCTCGCTGGCAGCTGTTATCTAGATCGGAA
>NW_009649187.1:160949-165955 GCF_000708025.1 Charadrius vociferus
TGCAGCTCTCGGAGATGCAGGTGAGTCCCGGAGGAAGCGGATCCTTCCGCCGCCGTCGGGCAGGGCCAGCCCGACTCGGCATCGGCCATCCCTGCGCTGAACAGAAGTGGCGGCCTTCAACTGGGTTTAGCAGGGGCTGTGGGACGGGTAGTGGGATCCCTCGGGGATTAACGAGTTAACATTCGGGGAACTTACAGGTACTTTCTACCGGACGGGTATCAAAGTTCCTTTATTTCTTAATAAGGTAAACTGCTTGTCCTTTATGTACAGCAATCTGCGTAGACCTTGCAAAGCTTACATATGGTCTTCTAGACTCAGAGTGATTGCTCTAAATCGCTGGACACGGACACCCTTTATACCCGCCAGGTCCTCTGCCCTCGGTTAACTAGGGCAAAAGCATCAGTCCAACTCTGTCAATTAAAGTGGAGCAAAATGGCAAAGGCAGATTAAATACAGTTGTTTATAGTCTGCACATTATTTTTAAGCAAAGTTCATGATTTGTCTCCTCCACCCCCACCCCATTCTGTCTGTTGCTCAGATCAAGACCTGGTTTCAGAACCGGAGGATGAAGCTGAAGAGGCAGATACAGGACCACCAGCACAGCCTCGTGTCTCCTGCTCCACTCTACAGCTACCCCGCGGGGACCCCACCAGCCCTGTTTCAGGATGGTCTCCACTACCCCTTTGCTCCACAGCACCAGAGACTGCTGCCTTTTACCCCGGTGCCTGCTGTGCAGTTCAGCTTCTCCTTTCCCAGATACGAGGCATTGCAAAGCACCTACCACTTTATGACAAATGAGCTGCCGTACTACCACCAACACTTTCTTCCTCATCCTTCTTTCCATCCAGTTATTCAGAACGAAATGGACAAGCAATGCCACCCTGTATATGCATTATAGGGGGTGGGAAAGGGGCAGGCAAAGGGGAAAAGTGTTGTATGCTGTAATGTATACTTTGGTGCTCAGAATCTCTTGTCTAATTTGGAAGAGTATGTGTTTATTATTTTAACTTAAATGTCAAAATGAATGATTTTATATTTTTACTAATTGATATTAAAATTTATTGGATGTGATGACACTTTTTAGTATTAGCAGTCTACTATCTTCATTCAAAAGATAGTAGACTGAAAGGAAGCTGTTGGAAGGGAACTGGAGGAAGAAAAGTGCTAGCAAAAATTTGCTTTTGCTAAATTTCCCATGGAAAAAAAGTAGGGAAAAAAAATTTTTTTAGTCTGAAGTGAGCTTATTAAAAAAATGTTTTTCATTACACATCCCCAGTTTTCCATAGATATATATAAAAACCAAAATCTAAACAGTGGTATATGTGTCAACTCTATAAAGGTTGTACTTGTGCAGTGTAAATGACCATGGTCACCTGAACTCCGATTTTGGGTAACGGGGAAGGATTTAGATGTTTTAATATATCTTACCTGACTTTCCTATACTCATGCTGAGATATATTCTCTATGACATTGAGTGTGTTTGGGAGCCTGGACCTTAACAGTTGCATCACACTGTGCTTTTGGCTAAGTGCATCCTTCAGGAGGAAGGATAAAACTGTTGGTGAGTTTCTCTTCTGAACATTAATCAATTTATCGCTTTGCATTTCCAGTCCTATCTGCCATGTGAAAGCATAAGCTGTGATACTCACATATGTTAATTAAGTCAGTGTGTCTTTAGACAGAAATTAAACAGTCCAAGCCTTCGGTATGGAATTTTAAAGTTTTACAATTACCAAAACAGATATTTTGTAAAAAATTTAAAAGCATAATTGTGTTTGGTTTGTAGCCATATCGTCTAAACGGGGTTTTAATCTGCAAATTTGGCCTTTGATTCACCACTAAATGCCCATGATAATTGCATATTGTAAACGTTTTTTTTTAGTAAATGGAACCCTTTAGAAGAAGCATTTAAAGGGAGTAGCTCAAGCTTTTGCTTTAGCAATTTCGAAATTTGTTGGGTTTTTAGTTCTTCCTGGGATGAGTTTTCACTGAAAGAACTCTGTTAACACTTCTTATTTCTCGATCTTTTAGATCTTAATGAAATTTCTTTAATTCACCTGAAGGGTCTTCTAAATGTATTAGAAACTAAGTTGATTGCTGCATTGTAGTCTAAATTTTTCCCTTCCAATCCACTGAGCCATCAAGAGTTTCTATTGAATAGCCTAGGGACTTCTCACTGGTGAAAGGATGACTCAGAAGGGGAAAAGGGAATTTTCATCAACTATGCTGCTCCTAATCAGGTGCAGTCTTAACTCCAAGAGGATTCAGGTTGACAGTGTTGGAAGCAAACTTGCAGGTCGAGGTGTGGAATTACAGGTTGACTGATCATTAGTAGTCATGCTGCATCTTCCCTGTGTTGCATACTCTGTGCTCAGAGTGACTGAGAATTGCACCTGTCGTCCCTTCAGCTGCATCCCAGAGCAGTGCTGTCCTGGTGTGGCACTGAAAAGGTGTGTGCTTGGAGAGGGGGAAATTCCTACTCTCCCCCCAGACAGAAAAGGTAGGGGTGCTTGAGAAGAGGTTCAGAGATAACTGTACTATGGCATGCTCAGGGATTTTTTTTTTTTTTCATCAGAGGTTATAATTAGACAAGAGATGAGACACAGTGGGCAGGAATTTGGGTGGAATTTTGTCCTCTCCTGTATCTCAATAGCCATGTTGTCTACTAAAGACTGATTTCTACTTCACTCTCTTAGCCCCACAACACAACTATTTTAGTGGGAGGGGAGAGAGGGGAAGAAGGGAAAACACAGCACAAAGCTGTTGTAGGCCCTGTTTGTCAACTTTTATTTTTTTCTTATGAGCAATGTCTAGATAGGAGGGAGGGTTTGGTTTTTTTCTCTTGACAATTGCAAAGTAATCTAACCATCACCTGGCAAGCAGGTTAGGATGGTCAGAGGAGGGGTGTGTGTGTGGTGTTGTTGTTGGCAGAGATGTAATCATTCCTACTGTAATTGCTTTATGCTGATGCAAGATCTTTTGTTTCTCTTTATTCCCCCTAAAGGCTCCGCTTTGCCATTTTCATAAAGTTTGCTTTGGGATTTTTAGGAATGGCTCCAAGTGTTCCTGATAGCAAGCCTAACAGAAACCTGCAGTTTAAAATTCATGAAGCTGATGAGTTACAGCTGAAACTTCAGAAGTAAGAACCAAAACATTTTGATTTTGAGTGTCCCAGGAGACCTGAACGTGTGAGCAACTCCAATGTATTCATCAGCAGATTTAAATTACATTTGTCATCGGCATCAAAATACATGCTTGTCAATTAATTCCTCACCTCTCTTTAAATGCATAAATGGTATATCTACATCAACAAACAGGGGAGACCACAAATGGTGCAGAACATACAGATAAAAGACAATACTGGACAACTTGTTCAGTTTTGCCCATAGGGTTGCCACATTTTGGTACCATTTTCATTTTGCTGAATTTGCTGTAGTTTACAAATATTTCCCTAAGAACCCACACTCAAAACAGAATGGCCAAAGTTTTTAACACTGTTGTCTATTATATGATATAATTACTATGTAAATTGAAGGGTAAAGAGTATTCCTCTTTTCAGCGAGGATCACCACATGATTATAGGTTGGTTTCTGAAAACAAACCTTTGGATAGGAACATTTATATAGGTGTTTCAATACAGCATAGCTAAGACTGTAGGAATAAGGGAAGTTTCAAGTCTTCCCCTTGCTCACCCTCAGTATTATTTCTCTAATACAGGCAAATTCTTTTCTCCTTTAACATAAACACCAAAATTTTATTTAAAAAATTAAAATTGAATCAATCTATTTAATATAACAAAATAAGTTAAATAATTACTCTTAGAAATATTTGGCAGTTCTTATTTAGATTACAGATAGTCTTTGGCATTTTTAACAGGAAGGAAGATATGGCTGGACCCTCGGTCTTTTACGGTCATCAGCTAGAGTCATTGCTGGAATTACAGACGAGTAACAAGATAATCCTGGGCTGGGAGGCAACAGTAAAGCTGGACTTGGCAAAACTGGTTGAAGGGACTGAGCTGGAACAGAAGGCAACAACAAGGCAGGACTTGGCATAGCTGGGTGAAGGGACACAGCAGAGGTAGAAGAGACATTGATGTCCATTCCCCTGGAGGTAGCAATATCTGGGTAACAATGATAAGGCAAAAATAAGCCTGAGAAAAGAGCTTCCACCCTGGCATCTTGAGTCTGGCGTTTAAATTTCATGCGACGATTCTGAAACCAGGTTTTTATCTGAAGATAAAAAAAAAAAAAAATCAAGAAACCACTCACTTGTCCCTTTTCCATGTTAGTAACACATTCTGAAGTCAGACAAACTATCCGAGTAACAGAGTGTATTAACAGTTATAAGATTTAGGGCTAATAACATTGATCTATATTCCGTGTAGAGTAATTGGCGTGAGGGAGAATCACGCTGTGACAACCCCACGATACACGGGAAGCCAATTACTCCGAGATCAGATTTGGACCAGGACTGTAACTCAAGACTGGTGCAATGGGAGTAAAAGCCCAGGGTAGGGCTAGCTCTGTTCCAAGAGAAATCCTGCAGTTCTACCAAGCGTATACATAATTTTAAGGAAGAATAAACCCGAAAGTGGGAATTCCAGTGACTGGGCAAGTATTTTTTACCTCCGATGAGCTTTCACCTTTTGAGTTTGTATTCACCGTTTCCCATTCCCGCGTTGTCCCTGGTTTAACACAAAAGCGCGGCGGACAGCAGAGCTGTGCCCGCTGAAGCAGGGATGTGAGCTTGCTTAAGCCTGTTCTCTGCCAGAGGGATAAGGCTGACAGGCGGCCTGGCAGGCGCTGTCCCCGGCCCCGTCCCCCCGACGATCAGGGGATGCCTACCAAGGCAAAGGCGGGCGGAGGGCAGCGAGACCCGTCTTCCATCTCGGCCGGAGGGCAGAGGCGGGCCCGGGGCGCCGCGGCCGCGCTCACCTGGCTCTGGGAGAGGTTCAGCACGGCGGCCAGGCGCCGTTTCTCGCTGGCGCCGATGTAGCGCTGCTC
>NW_009649187.1:166269-188962 GCF_000708025.1 Charadrius vociferus
CGGCGACGAGCTGGGCTCCGCCGCGGCTGCTCTGGGCCAACCACTCCACCGAAAAGGGCCCCTTCTCCATCGCTCCCGGCCCCGCCGCTGCTGCTGGCGCTCCCCGCTCTCTGAAGCCGCCCCAGCTCTGGGAGCAAATATTTAAAGCGCCTTCCGCGACGCGGTTTGAAAAGGCCGCAAAGCATCAAATGAGCCCGAGAACAAAGGACCCCATTGAGAGGCGCTTTAATCTCCCTTTTCAGGTGATTGTTACATCCGTCTAATCTATGAACGAGGTAGTTAGCAGGACTCAAGGCTACCTGACCTGGCGCCGAGTTCAGCTCTGAGTCGTCTCTTGACCACGTAGCTGCTGCTAATTGCATCATGGCCTGAGCTTCTTATGCTGCCAAAGCTGGCCTCGACTCTTGAACCACTCCGTGATTTTCAATCTTTATCTCCTGATATGAAGGACAACGATTCAGAGGGACTGGTAATAAAAGAGGACATAAAGAGGTCTCTTTTATGAGACTTAAAAGCGAATTTGGACCCCCTCTTGCCTGTTAGATGTAAGGCTTGGAAGAATCTTGTTGCCTTTCTATCAGCAAAAGAGAGCAACTAGAGGTAGGAACGAGTTATCGAGCCTGTAGACAGGTAAAAATTATGGAGAAACACTGACACTAGTATCTTCCCAATATACTTATGAGTAACACGCTGCTCTTTATCAAGTCAAGGTGGGTAGATGTTGTTTGAACAAGGAGTTAGTTGGAAACGCAGGGTTAAGTATTTTCCACTGCTGTCCATGAGGCAGAGTGCTGCAATTACGACTCTCATCTTCCTCTGAAGTGTGAGGTACGGTTGTTGACTTCAGCTTATGTAGCATCAGAGATTTAAAGAAGTCTTCAACGAGAGTTTTGAAACTAGATCACAGTAGCTTTAGCATGGCAATTTGTTAGGTCATTTGTAGAAAGTAGGGTGGGAAGTTTTGCATTATGTAATAGGTAGTAGAATGAGTTAATTCTTATGAACTTATTAAAGAAGAAGATTAAGCAATAAGCAGTTATGTTTCAGGATACTGGACAAGATAAGAAACACTCTGAAAATCACTAATTGGCTTGAATTTATCTGTTCATGTCTTAAAAGACGATCTCCTTTCCCTGCACCCCAAGAAAGAAATGTGTGCATTTCAAAGTAAACAGTTCTGATGTTCTTATAAAGTAGATCAAAGAAGAGGAGTGTAAACTCTGTTCAGAGGCAGTCTGATCAAGGATGAGTCAGATAAGGGTGAGAAAAGAACCACTTTTAGGGTCTGAAGTGGGCCTGGGATGGCACAGTCCTTATCCTCTGCAAACACAGGCTAACACATTTACAGGTTGTTTCAGTAAACAGTTACTACTGCTTGAGTTTATACAGTCAGAGATAATGAACTCACTCTCTCACAGAGCTGAACGTGTTTGAGACAACATTAATTCTTAGACTTCAAAGAACTTCATGTCACCTTTTATGAACGGTGGTGTATTCGTAGTGAGTTGGCAAAAGTCAGATAATGCGACCCTTCTAGCTCTTTTTCCTCTAAGGTTTTCTGTATTTTCTCGGGCAGGAATATTATTTTCTCCCATAAAACATAATGGGATTTACACACTCTTTGTTAAGTCTGCAGAAGCATGACATAAGCGAGACATTTTTAGATGCTGACTTCGAATATTATTCATACATACATCTGCAGTTAAAAAATCTTTTGTTCTCCTTGTAATAATGACAAAAATTCTCTTGACTATCCATCTGGGCAGTCTGTTTTTTTTTTTTTTTTATCAGCATGAAACTTGCAGGGGCTGACAACACATGCTTCAAAGTTAACAAGACTTTGCTTAGCTGGCACTTATGCTTTACTGAAAAAGTGATCTGAATAGACTAACAGGGATGGCAGTTGCATTGTCTTCATATGCTTCTAATTCCACCCACAGCAATCTGCAGCTTTTAAAAACAATTAAGATGCAAGTTAGAAGTTACGTCTCTTCTTTTTAATGAAAAAAAAAAAAGAAAACAAAAAAGCAGAGAAACATGCAGATTCTTTTTCTGCATTTACAAGATGAAATCAATCTTAAAAAAAACCCAACTGACGTGCGGAAAAAAAATAGAAAAACGGTAAAGTCATACACAATTTCTGAAGTGGGTTGTTGTAATTATTTAGTGTTACAGGTAACATCTAATCAGAAGGATCAGTAAGACATAATTCCTGCATTATATGATTGTTTCTAGTTGTTAATTATTATTGTGCTTATTTTAGGAGATGAACAAATGTTTTTAAGCAACAAAAGGATTGCCACTATGATGTCGGTTTTTAAATTTATATTTTAGTGTTAATGAAACTTGTGGTTTTGTTTGTGGTGCGGTTTTGTTTTGTTGTTTTTTTTTTTTAATCCTTCAATCATTGATCATGTTGTTATCTGACTAGATTGGAATAATTGATTTTACAGCTTTTAGGAGAAAATCCTTAATTTCAAAAGACACAGGAAACTCATATAATATCTTTGTGGTAGAGCAGTCTTTCAGACTCATGCTATGGTGAGGCTGATGAGGCTTCCTTCCTACTTTTTTCATGACTGAATCACCTGAGACAGTCTTTCTAGAATTTCTCTTTACATCCTCTGAAGTAGTTTGGCTTTGTACTTAGGAGGCTAGGAGTAGGGAATTCCATATTGTCCAGCTCTTTCTGAAAAATCCGGTATTTTTTTAAAGGGTGGTGGTGGGGAATCTCCTTTGCTTTATCTGCTGGTGATAAACACTTTCATAGATTTGTGTCAGAATTGCTCTTTTTTTTTTTTTTTTTTTCTGCTGAGGATGTTTTTCCATTCAATGCAATCACTTTAAAAATAATACTAGTAGTTTAATTTATACTTGTGAACAACACAGTTAGACATACCATTAAGGACTTCTGCTTCTTGGGTAAAATAAAATGTATTGGCAACAATATTTTTTTTGTTGGTATAACTGTTAGCAGAAAACGATGTGCAGATACAAAATGATAGTGACACTGGTGGCTGACCATGTTTTAAATACTGGCCAATTTATTGTAAACAAAAGTACACGATAATGACTAAACCTTCCTGTGTTGATATGTCACCGCACTATAAAAGATGTAAAGTGTTCTCCTACAATAGAAACTCAATATACATTTTTTTGTTTGTGTGATGATGTGTTGGTTTGGTTTGTTTTTTTTTTTAAAGAAAAGGCTTTTAGTGTTACTTAACTTGGGAGCTCAACAAAACTCGAAGAGGGAGTGTCCGTGGCTATGAAGCTGATAAACACAAGAAAAAATATGTTTGAGGTGAATTACACTTTTTTTTTTTTAAATGCTAATGTTCATGGGTTGAGTGTTATTGTGATGATTTACCTAAGATACAGAACAAAGCTTGAGGCAAAGCCCCCATTTACAGGACTTTGATGGAGTGATTCTAATGCCATAAGCGACCATCACATGAGAGCAATTACAATTTAGAGGGTAATTGCCGTGTGTTTCTGGTTAGCAATTAACAATTGGCACGTCCTGTGATGAAACATTTATCCCATCTTCCATTGATTATTAGGAGTTTCTGTGAATACGTAGACTATAAAAACCATAATGACCAAAACTTTGAATGTAAAGTAAGCTAGAGGAGTCTAGTGGAGGTGTACCTGACTCACGTTTTTCTGCTGCCATTTAATGGTAACCTTTCTTGATTGAGATATCACTGAAAATGTTTGGTATCACTTAGAGCTGTTTTCTTTGGTCTATTTAAGTCTCTTGTTGAAATAACTTTATGGAGTTTCTTATAGTAATTAATATGTTTTTAGGCATTGCATCAGTTGTGAAGGTCACTTCCTGCAAAGCAGCAATTAGTCTCGTGGTGCTGATTTGAATATGGAAAATATTAACGTATAGAAGCTGTATTAGGATTTGTCAGTATGCTAGCAGTGAAATTATCTAAGCAATGAAAAACACTGGAGACAGGTTAATTCAATCCTGTGAACAACTGATAATGACATTAATCAGATAAAAAAATCTTATGTACCACGTTCATTGCTTCTACAAAGGGCCCACCTAGCTAAATGAAATATGTTGAGTGGAACTAACAGCTCTCTGCTGTTGAAGGGAGTAGTTTCACTCCTCCCTCCCTTCCTCTTTCTAGGCATGCTTTTCCCCAAATGCTCTGAGTTTAGGTAACCCTCTGATCTATCAGGGGGTCCATTTAGGTTTCTAATCTGGCAGGAAATAAACAGGAAAAAAAGAAAAGCAAATGGCTTTTTAACAGCTAGGAGAGCTGAACCCACTCAGTTGGATGAGCTCTATAACTTGTGCAGAGGAATACTTGGTGCATGGAAAGGAAGAGGAAGAAGCAGGATGATTCCTTTCAGTAGTGAGTTTTTTTTGCTTTATCTAAATAAATGCCAGTGTCTTTACAGTCAGTGGGTCAGTGTAATTACTTACTTTCTCCAGACAGAGAGACCAAGATAGGAACTGGAGTGATGTGCACATCTGTAACTCACCAGTAAATAAATAATGATTTTAGAATATGACTTTTACTTTCATGGCTTCCTCTTTGCAAGCTTTTTAAAATACTCTGATTAGATTAGTTTCACCTCTGCTCCTTGCTCCAGTGCTTTATCGAATCGAATGTTGCTTGCACTGGTGCAAGGACTCTTATGACGGTGCTGAATTACGTCACCTAGTGGTACTTTGAAGTACTCAAAGAAGGATCTGGTAATGGGCTAAAAGCATACAGTGCTATTTGTTAAGTACTATACATCTCTGATTCAGCAGCACTTGAGTAACGCCTTAATTTTAATAGGGCATTATACTCCAATATAGGGGTAGTCTATTATTGCTTTCAGGCTCCCTCTGACAGTGGGTAATGCTTTTCTTCCTCAAAGGATATCATATGGTAACATAAAAAAATACTTTTAATGCAAATCAATATTTTGTTAGAATTAAAATTCAGATAGTGCCTAATCTTAATTTAACCCCCTCAACACATTATAAGACACACAAAAAAATTTAAGGAAAAAGTGCAAGGATATTTGTTTAAAAAAAAATGTCCCAGGAAATCTGTCCCTGACAGAAAAATAAGCTGTTTGATATGTCGTTAACCATTCTTCATTGTAAGATTTTTCCTTTCTCTTTCCGCTTTCCCTTTTTCACTTGATCTACAGCTGATTAGGCTTTGATCCTGTAGAATGGAGGAGGAGTCGGGAGGAGGTAATAATTTATTGGACAGAGAGGATTGAATTCAGACCACATTGTAATGCATATTTTATGAAGAAGGATTAAGATTGTATGAGTAATTCCAGTATGTTTTAACTTTTCAGCTCTAATAGATTCCTCAATATTTACAAAGATTTAGTTTTTTAAAAATAAATCCACAATGTGGGTTTGTATCAAAGCTCACTATCAAAAATGGTAAAAGGCACATTTTGCTATAAGCATTGCAATCCCAAATTCTGGAGGTGGTTGTATTATAGAAACAGATGGCTTGCAGAAATGGAAGACAGCAGAAAAACCCCTAAAGGTCCAAAATTCTTTCCGCCCAGCAATAGCTCTTGTCTCCCCATATGCTTCATAAACATCCAGTCCTTTCTTTCCTTCATCTCTGCTTTTGTAAACCCAATCTCCTTTGATTTAACATTGTCCCCATCTCAGTATAGCAGCTTCCTTCTTTCCGTGTGTACCGGGGAATGTCACCAGGGGGAGTGCCGAGGACGAGGGAGAGGCCGGCTGTGGCTGGGCTCTTTGCAGCCCCGAGGTGAAGCGTGCCACAGCAGGGGGAAAGGTTTTGGAGAACGCTGGATCTCACAAGGTCGTCTCTGGAGTCTATGGGAAAGCTAATTAGATCTCATTAATTAAATTACCGTAGCGTTCGTTTGCTATAGTTAAAAACCCAATTACTTCCAAACCGAGCTATTTTAGGTCGGGTATTAAGTCAGGCTTCCCCCCTCCCCTGTGCACACAGATGCGGTGTGTAAATTCTCATTAAACTGCAGTTCTTCAGGGAAAAAAAAACCAAACAACAGTAACAAAGAAAAATATTTGAAGTTGTTTTGTTGGGTTTTTTGTTTGTTTGCTTGTTTTTCTTAAAACCTAAACCCAAGAATTTTCATCCTTCTGGATGTTGTTGGTAAGAGTTAACCAAGGGTCAGAAAACTAGCTTGAATTAGTGCAAGGTAAGCAGAAGGAGAAAGGTATGAGGGACTGTTCCTTTCTAGTGCCAGTGAGCTTTTTGACCTGCTCAATTCTTCATATAGAACTGCCACATATAGTAAAGAAACTGACTTCTTGACATCTTCAAAAAAAAACAAAAAAAGAAGAAAAAAAAGTTCAACGTAGATGCTGGAACATGATTTTGAACACTTAGCTTTAGTTTATATGAAAAATTAATCTAAATGCTCATGGTATAGTATGTTGCTGCTCACTGTGTTGGGTTTTGTAGCAAAATACTGTATTTGGATGTACAGAGTGTGATTCCTTATTGCTTTCCCACCATCACTTATGCTAGCGCTGACAGGTAGTGTTACAGAGAATTAAATTTACACGTGTCAGTGAGTTTTTGAAAAAGGCAGAGATGAACATATTTCCTTCTAGTCAAGTCTTGGCTCTTTCTCTAGGCCAAATCTGTCACAGGTATTTGTGTATTAGAGAAAGCGAGTACAGAGAAAATTAAACACTCTCCTCAAACAGCAATTCCAAAAATGTGTGTGTCCTTCCAACTTCAGCAACTTCTGCTTCTCTTCCTTAATTATATTGATGCAGCTGGTTTTGCAGGTACAAAATGAATCAGATCAGAGAACTAATTGCTGTGAGGGGGAGCAGAATTTTTTTTTGTCTGCTGCTTTTTTTTTTTTTTGGTAGGCAGGTTGGTTCTCTGATCTAGTTTAAAGCATGGACACAGTGAGGCAAAAGTAGGAATAGAGTCATGGGAACTGCAGGATACTGATCATGTAATGCACATTGTTACCAAATATAAGGGCACAATTTCTCAAAATGACATTGTTCCCTGTGTCTTGTAAGACTATTGCATGTAGTGATAACGAAAAGCTTTGCAATTAAGTTAATTTAGCCTGACTTCTGAGAGGGCTTTTGTTGGATTGTTTTTGCTATATTAAAATGCATCAGATATAGTTGAAACCCACAGTGTTTATCAGTATCTCCTAACATGTAAACTAAAGAAGAGATGATTAAGAAAAAAATTATTTCTAAGTGGCAAAATATGCTAAATAGCCAAAGGCCAGCTCCTCTCTACCAGCTCAAAACTTGACAGGGTTAGTTGAGAGTTCTAATTCTGTCAGATCCCAGAAACTTGTTTTGAAATGGTGAAGCACCATTGAATTTCTCTTGCAGCAATTCATCTTCAGAAAGTTTCTGCTTCCATTTGATTTGTCTGAACTATTTGTGCTCCTTAGAGAATTGTTCCACAACTTTAAGTGACCTTACCTAATAAGTAACACTGCTGTTGCACTTACTTTTTCAGCTTCTGGTTGCACACTCCTGATCCTTAACTTTTGCTAGGATTGTTCTATTAGAAGAAGTTTGATTCATGCATGACCCACTATCACAACAGAAAACTGCTTGCTTTTTTTTTTTTTTTTTTTTTATACTGCTGAGGTACTAAGTTAAATTCACATGCAAAAGGGTTTGAAAACTGCCATAGGCACTGCAAATTCAAGAAGAGACTATCAGGGCAGGAAGAAGGGGATTGATATGCCACCCCTTCTATCCTTTTCACTGCTTTTAAGTTGTAAGTGGTTACAGAACACACCACCATAACAAATAGGAAATTATAGTTGGCCAGGAGTTTTTAAAAGTGTAGGCATTGGAACTTAGATTAAGCTAATTTATTTCCTGCTTCTCCTAGTGCTGTGCTCTTTGTTTGGAGACAGTGGATTTGTTTCATAATATTCACTGCATTAATAGGCAAGAAATATATTTTTTCAGTACAGTTTTTTTTAGGTAAATGTATTTGTTCTTGTGGATGCCTCAAAGCATTTAGAAAAAACAGAAATATTCAGGAATTATTTTTTTCATGTGTGTTTATCAGATGTTCCTACAGATAACCTGGTACATAGAATAACTCCGTAACTCTGTAATAACTGCAATATTATACTTTATTAATATTACAGATTTAATACTGGTGAAATAATCTTCTGTTTGAGGAATATTTTCTGCATTATGAAATAAGGATTTTTCAATTTGAAAAAACGTTCTAAGAAGCTTGAAATGAAATTGTTATTCTAGGTGGTTCACAATTTAACCTTTATAGTTTTCTACACTGTGTGTTTGGTTTCATCACCTTTGTCACATATTTATTGCCAGTCCAGAAATGGGTGGCTTAAGTGTTTTCCATATGTAGGAGTGATAAACAGCATCTACTCTTGTATGTACAGCAGTATGCACCTTTTCTTTTGGCTACAGAGATTTGTGTGGGGAGATGAATGGAAAATACAGTTAAAATTAGAAGATAACTACGTGTTTCAGACAAATGCACCTTCACATGCAGGTTGTAGGACTCCTATGTAACACTCCTGCTCTAATGGAGTTTGAAAACGTTAGAGGTATGTTACAGTTTGTAAAGTTTTGACTTTAGTCATGGAAGCTTGGGGCAATAACCAGTGGTACCTAAGAAGAGTGAAAAAACTAGATTCACTCTCCTCAAAGGATTTTAAAAACATACACCCCCACCCCGCCCCCAACCCATGAAAAAAACAAGCACATGGTTGATTTTTATTTTATCAGTTCATATGCACCCTGTCCCAAGCTTTTGTAAATGAGCTGATATGATTCCCATAACACAGTGAATGAATGTAAACATTGTGTTTCTTGTTTGATTTTAGGTAGTTTACCGGATTGTTCTAACTTTCCTTTTATAAAAGCTACTAATTTTAAATTAAAAGAAAAAAAATACACCAAATGTTGAAATTATCTTCTTTTTGACATTCATGTTGTACTCCTTCAGTTCAGTCTTGCTACTTGCCTTGCTACTACCATGTTTGATATGGTTGCTCTTCAGCCTGATATTTTTATTGATTTCACTCCAACCTCAAAACCCTTATTTTCTTCTCTTTTTGTTAATAGCTGAGACAACATTATTTTTCCTAAAACCTTGTAATTTAAACTGTGTATTCTGTCTTAAAAAAAAAAAAAAGAAAGAGGAAAAAACGAAAAAAGCACCAGTTGTAGTCTTGTTGTATAGGGCTCTGGCAATAGTTACAAGCTAAATTATACAAGATGTATTCAAAGTAAAATAGACACTTTTCTGATACAATTGTGGTTTTAATTTTATGTTAGCATGAAATCTTTGTGGAATTTGAGAAACTACAAGTTATATGGGGCTTTGTCTCCTGCTTATTTATTTTTTTGTTTAGTTTGTATGCCTTTTTTCCACCTTTATGTGCTGTGGTGCTGGAGGTTCCTCTTGGTTTTAATGACAGTTTTAGATATAGTATCTTTTTTATATTTAAAAAATCCTTCCATTCTCTCACAAGTGGGTTTAGTAATGTCATTTATGTACTTCAATTCCCTTTAACACAAGCTTTAATATGAAATCAGTGACTAAACATACAGTTGTGAATGCAATTTTTTATTGCCTTTGAATTTAAGAAAAAAGTAGCACGTAAACGGAATAGTCCTCTGACACTATAGTGTTACAGATGAATGAAACAGTAACTTCTAAAATACTGATTTAGGCTTGAATAGTACAGTATAACAATAACCACTGAGTAAAATGACTTGTAATGCACCTAGTTTTGCTTTTTCTCAGCACATGGCTTCACAAGACTTGTTAGAATTTGTGATGCAGGGTAATGAAAACTTTTGATCTGTGACTGAAACATTAGATTTTTATTTGATGTGCGGTATGTACAGTTACATTGTTTCATAATAGTAATATTTTATTCTCCAGAATTGATGTGATACATTGCTATTTAGACTAAATAAAAGTAATTAGACAGAAATGTGAAAAATGAATGGTTTTCTACTGAGTGAAAAAAGCCGAGAGAATGTCTACACTTCCACTTCCAAGATACCTGTGGAGGAAAGGAGAAAAAAAAATTAGCACGGTTTATTATTTGATTTACTATTAACTGTCTGATTTTTACAAGAGAAGAATTCATAATACCATGTATGCGCATCATGTACCTGTGGTACTTAGGTTCTTAAATTATCAAGGCCTAAGAATAAAAAGTACATTGAAGGCAGCCCACTTGGGTAACATTTGCATGACTGGGCCTTACACAACTGAGTCAGCACTAGCTGACTCCCAGCAACTGAGATAGGTCCAGAGAGTTACATTTTTGCAGTCTGTGCAACTACATGCCTATTATTTTCAATTGGAGGTTTATGGGAATAAGGACTACAGAAGTAGCTTCTTAGCAATGCATGTATTTTAGATAGAACATTAAACCAAGCAGTATATTAGATACTGTAGCTGGATAAATGTTTAAAATATTATTCTTGTGATAAATTGGGTTTTTTGGATGAAACAAACATTCAGCCATTATACCAGAGTAAACAATGCCAGTATCTCTTTATTCAGTTTTTGATGGTTAAGCAAGAGTTTCGTAAATGAACCTTTAATTTCTTCATACTTCTGTTTTTCTCCACATGCTTCTACAGTCACCTTGGCAATGCTGTTTGAAAAGAATGGTGAAGTACCTCAGTCGCCCCATTTTCCCATGCTCTATGCCTCTTTAGATCCAATTCTCAAAGAAGTATATGCATAGGAAAAAGGAACAACGAGCTGGATCAAGATCAACACCAGCTGTGGCAAGAGTAATCCTGGAATATAAATGTATAGATTAAGGAGAATAAAAATAAATTATATTCTTACACAGTGCTTTTTTTATTTTGATCTCAGTGTTATAAGGCTGTTAAAAACTAGTGCAGGCTAGAACAGTGGTTAAAGTATAAGACGACCAAATTAATGCCTAGGATTCAGCAGAGACTTACCAGTATTTTGTATGTTAAAAATTCATCAGTGCAATCTCGTTTTTTGAAATACATAAAAGAAAATGTAGAGTTCTTGGAAAAAATGAAGAATCATCTCTGTAGAATTGACCTGAAGATGAGTTACAAGTAACAATATCCCGTTTTCAGTATATTGCACTACTGCACAATAATTGAGGCTTTTTTATTTAAAAGCTGAGAAAATACCAATTTCAGTTACCCAACAAATGCATGAGAGAGAGAAAAAAGTTTATAAATTACAAAATACTGTAAAATCATCTCTACAAACGACAATGAGACTTACCTGGTTAGCTGTCTGATGCCTGAACTGCAATAACTTCGTTTTCATGAGAATTTATGCTCTGTTCAAGACCTTGAAGAAGTATGAACAATACAGTGTAACTGTTTTCGTAAGTGATAATCGGTTTGCCCCTTGCCAAGGTCTTTGCTGCACCTGCAGATTGGGCACACAAAAAGCGCTGCTTTGTAAAACTGCTGAAAACATGGGAAGTATCATTCATTTGTTGGGGGAGGTAGAAATGGGAATGCAATGGACAACAGGGCTGATAGGAATAATTAAAGCGATGGCTTAAAATGTGCTCTGAGAATGAGAATTTATCGTCTGTGTTTTCTTTCACATACGTCAATGGTGTTTGGAAAATGTAAATCTGGGAGAGGACTTCTTGTTCTCAAAGCCTGTGCTGTGTTTTCTGTCTAACCCCCCCCCGCCTTTCCCCAGCATGCTTTTTTGTGAATCTCTATCTATGTCCTTCACTGCAAATATGACTTTACTGGGGAGGTATCAAGGTCTGTGTACAAGGCTTTCCTCTGCTTATCCAGGCACCAGTGAGGCTCCCTGCTGGATGCCAAGGCTGGGAAACATCTTTCCCCATATTTAACCCTGTTTGCTAACAAATTCTTTAACCATTTGTTTTCAAGTTGCTGGCTGTCTTTTAGGACCTTTATTATGCTATAACATTCAATCTCCTATGTAGAGATGATCTATTTTATATATTAGAAGTCTAGACTGATCAGCTAAAATTGTTTGGAATTGGTTCAAATTAATTCAGAGAACTACAGTGTCACAAGTAGCCACAGTACTAATTGTTATGTGCAATTGTTTATTGATAAGGTTGGACATTCCTGAAATTCATAAAGTGTGCTCTTTCAGTGTCAGAAGATTTGTTAAAGTTTCCTTAATTTCCTAATTTTAATTTCATAACCTCAGGTTCAGTTTGTTCCTTCCTGTCACAACAAGTAGTCATTGCATTCTGATGTGTGTACAGTGCCCTGAAATAAAAAGATTCCTGTTTTTAGTTTAGCATTAATTTTTCCTTAGATTTTTACAAAAGGTACAATTGATTCTTTCAGTTCTTCTTCAGAGAGGTTCTGTGCTACTGGCCTGAAGTCATCCTAGTTGTGTCCTGAAGCAAGTATTGTATGCTTTGTGTTTTGTAATATGCAATGCTTACTTCAGCTTTCTGGGATTTCTGCCTTCAGACAGTTATGTCACCTGGAAGGAGAAAACCTATCCTGTACAAAACCAGAGACTGTTCAGAGCAGTGCTGAACAGCTTCTTATATGACAGACATGCTAGAGGAATTGTTGGCTTTGGTTTTGGTATGTGTTCTTCTGATAAATATATATATATGTATATATGTATATATGTTTGGGTTTTGTTTCTTTTTTCCTAGGGGATTAGCAGATGGAATATAGGCACTGTTTACGCTTTAGTCTTGAATCCTAGATAGGCCATCTAATGCAGGGTGAAAGCATCATCAGACTTGGGAATGTTGTGTTTTGA
The DNA here is from genome assembly GCF_000708025.1 of Charadrius vociferus. Lineage (NCBI taxonomy): Eukaryota > Metazoa > Chordata > Aves > Charadriiformes > Charadriidae > Charadrius > Charadrius vociferus. Next base: position 179,022 of record NW_009649187.1, read on the forward strand.
CATTAGATGATGTGTGAAGCTTTGTTTAAGGGCTATATCCACAGAAGGCCTCAATGAAATCTGGAGTGAAGTCTGAGGCTTCCATCTTTATGAACAGGAGTGGCTATTCATATAAGGGTTCTCACTGAGAGTAGTAACATTGCTTACTTGTGTGTGAAGGAGCAGTCTCTTGATTTTTGTGGTTTATAATTGGTATTACTTATTTGTGGATTGGGAAAATACCTGGTACAGCTGATTTGTAATTTATCAGTCTCTCTTAAGAACACAATCAAAGCTGGTTGTGATTTGGATTGCAGAATTAAACCTTTATTAAATGATGCATTTTATTCAGAAACATAAATAGAGCAGGCAACTTTGAAATTTCAGAAAAAAACAATGAAATGAACACACTAGTCAATCTTTTGCCTTTGATATTGAATACAAAGAGGTGATCTGATCCCTTTTAACCTTGAGGCATGATTTCTGAAATGTACTGCATTCAGGCATTCCTCTGAAAGCCACATAAAGTTGGTAGCTAGTGTAAAATAAATAGCCTGAAATTTTAATGCATATAAGGATTGAGGTCTCCAATATTTTATGCATTATATGTATAATTTGGTACCATAAATGTTTATATTTAATGACCTTTTCCTATAAAAAAGATCCACACAAGCTTCACTTCATGCATATGTTTAGACCTGTGGACTTTTTTTTTAAATAGCAGCTATTAGCTGCTGTTTAAAAGAAAAAAAAAAGAAACAGTCAAATGAATTATGTAGCACTGATATATCTTAGAGGATATTTATTTTTTCAACCCCTTCTGAGTGGTTAGAATTAGTGGGACTAGAAATCCCAACTATTTTGTAATGTATTTTCAAAGGGCAGGTTATAGTGCCTGTGAAGCTCTGGAACACATTTTTCATCAGCTTACACCAGAGCTGTCTCTTAGCTGGTGTCTTAAACAGTGTGAAAGGGACTTTTTATTTCATTTATGTGCAGTTGTGTGTATATGTTTTTGCAAGGATTTATTTACAGGCCTCAAATTGGTTTTTGCTTTGGGAATGTTTGTTTTTTTTTTTTTTTTTTTAATTATGACACATACAGCTTTGAATAGAATTTTCATTTTTCAATGTTTCTGGCTTTGTGAGAAATTTAGGTTAGACTAGACTAGACTATTGCAGTTGGAAGGGACCTACAGTGATCACCTAGTCCAACTGCCTGACCACTTCAGGGCTGACAAAGTTAAAATATGTAACTTGTGGGAGAGAGGTTGAAGTGTATTGGAAAAAGCCTCACTTAAAACACCACATGAGTGCTTCCCCTAAGAATAAAGTTCAGAGTTGGGGAGAGGGGGTTTGGTTACAAGCTTTATTGGTGTTCCTGAATCTACTTTTCTTTCCAATCAAAAATTTTATGTTGATTAGTTTTATGTTGATTAAGACTTCTTGCAGAGCTATTTGCCTTTAAGTTGCTGCTTATAGCTCCTTAAAATAAGGAAGTACTATGTTGTTACGATCATTCGTAACTTCTAATTTGTATATTTGGAATTACAATGCCTTGTTGAAGCTTAGAGCTGGCACGAGTTTCTATTTGCCACATAAACTCTCAGTGGAACATGCAAGTGAGAGCTGAAGAAGGTGTCTGATGAAAGTTTCCTTCATGCTGATTTTTAAGCAAAATGGTAGGCTACATGGCACCAAGCAGGCAGAAGACAGCTTCCAGAGATTAGCTTTTACATTGAGCAACAATCGGATAGGAAGAGTTCTATATTCCGTGACAGTGGACTACATTTGGCTCATGCATTCTATGTATGTGAATTCTGTCCTGTCAATATCTAGCTCCCCTACAAAATCCAAATATTTGAACCTTGACCAGGAAGGATAAATCAAAGTTTCTTTAAAAAACAAAACAAAAAACAAACAAACTGAAAAAAAACCCTGAATCAACAGAAAACCCAAAAACACTCCATCAGCCTTTCCCCCTCCAAGCCCCCCACCCCCAAACCACCCCTCCAATCCCACAAAAAAACATCAGCTGTCTATTTCTTATTAAGAGGTGATTCACTAACTTAACTGTCCTCAAAGAGGCAGGATCGTGATAAAGTTAATATTATCTTTTGAATAGTCTAAAGCTGTAAATAGCTGCAGAAGTGGAAAAGCTGTGATCCCTCGGTTAGTATGTGAACCTTGCTTTTTTTGTTATATTTTGCAATGAACCTGGATGGCATCACACGTCAGGCAATGCTGGTTATTTCAAATGTTTGGCAGACTCATTTCTGTATTCTTATGCAACTTCAAAGATGGGTAATTGCAGGATTGAGAGTACTCTCGTTAAAGTCAGTGGCCAACCTCCCTTTAGCCTTCAGTGTGTGCATGTTGGGCAGATGTCCAAACCAATTCCTACACTGACTGAACAATAACTTGGATAAATCCATGCACTTTTTCCATTCAAACCTCAGTAATTCTATATGGTGTACCTTGCACTATTTTTTAAGTGGAGCTTCAATTAATATAAATCAGTGGAAGTGATATTTTAAAATAATGTTTGGTGCTCTTATAATTATGGAATATAAAGACATATATATTTGTCAAGTCTAGTGAATCCAAAAAAAGCCATCCCAGTGTTCTTGGTGTTATTAATTTATTAATCATTGCCTTGGGGAAGAGGGAGAGTTTGGCATTTTAAAACTGATATTGAAAATCTAATGGCCTAAGTAAAGAACATTCTTAATTGTATGTAGCTGCCAATCTTTGAGTGCTCTGTTTGAACAGCCCCTTTCTGATGTTAAAAGCTATTATAGATTGCTCATCTAAACCAAACACTTGTAACCTGTCCTTCTATGAATGGTTATTACAGATGCAGCCAGAAGGGAAAGCTAACTGGGCTGTAACACTCAGACGTGAGAGAAAGCCCTAGATCTATCTTTCATCAGGCACATGATTTACAGTGCTTGAATTGTAGCTTTGAAATAAAATAGGTTGGAATGCAATTCATTGGACCTGTATGGCATCTTGGGAAATTATGATTAGGGTGGAGGCATGGTTTGTAGAAGCTGAAGACGTAGTAGCTGTTTGAGTGGTTAGCTCAAGATACCCTTTATGATCAAACTGAGCACAAACTTTTAGAATAGTATTTCTCAAAAACTTTGGATATGATGGGACTGGGTCTCTTCTAATTAATTGCTTATACATTTTAAATGTAGAAATGGTATTTGTTAGACCTCCTACCATAGCACCTGGATTAAAACTGGAATGTTCATTCGTAGTTGCACATTCTCTGTAATGTACAAAAGGAGGAAGATCAGAAAAAAACTGGCTTATGTGAGTTACTATTTATATTCTAAATACGGACTGAAGGTAAATGTTAACTGGAATGGGATATGGGAGCCTATGGTGGTGACTCTCACAATTGAACATGCACGCACACACTCGTATATATGGTTTCTTCTTTCCCTTATCTTAAGTTCCATAATTTTTTAAAGTTTATTTTCTAGGACCCGTGGACCTTTTCTGATTAGCAATATGATGGTCATAGGGACAGCTTCAGACAGTTGACATGTAAGGATGTTTAGTATCCACAATCAATTTGACATTTTTGATAAACATATGGTTGGTGCATATATGTTTGTATAGGTATATATGTGTGATTTCAATGGATTTCTGTCTTTAATTATGCTAAGCAGCTATGAATTAGTATAATTAAAATGCATATTCTGAAGATAGCTTTATAAACATTCTGACTAATTGTTATTGTTATATTCTAAAAGTGCTTTGGGTTACAGTGGCCTAAGTTGGGGGTTTTTTAGGACTAATGTGTAAGCACTTTGTGATGTAGGCATGTGATGACTTCTTTTTCTTGCTTTAAGAAATATTTTGATTTCTATTTCCACTTTTTTCTGTGAGTGCCTAAGAGAGAAACACTCCTTCTTAAATATAGTTTTAATGTTTCTTAATACGTTGCCCTATGGAAAGTAAAATATCCAACATCAGGTACAGCAACATTATTTTGAAGCAGGTTATGACCTTTTTGCCTTCCTCTTTGCTATTGTTTAAAAGAGGAGCTACTTTTTTTTGCTTTCAATGCCTTTAATACAAAATCAGTACCTGTACCAGTCTCGATTTGTTCACTACTGAGTTGATTTGTTGCTCTGATTAATCAAGGATGACAACATTCATTGGTATTTTTTCACACAAGAATCTTTGTGTTTCTATTGTACAACATGCCTTTGCTTATACATCTACAAAGCTTTTTGATTAGCTTTCTGGAAATCTTTTAAAATTCACCTTTTGTCATGGTACTCAAAACTTTCTTAGTAGGTTGCTGTGGGGCTGATCATATTGCTCATCATGCTGACTAATTTGTCAGCGTTACTTTGTGAGACTAATTGTCTCATTGCTTTCACCTGCTCCCTGTCTTCTGTTTTGTATTTAGCAGTATGGAGCAAGAACTAAATTTTTGGTTTTGTTCTGTGATGTGCTTTATAGAATGCAGTCAGGTTCCTTCTCTCTAATGATGTACTCCTTTCAATGAAACTACAGACCCACATTGCTCTGAGTTTCACCAAAACAAAAATCAACTCACAGCCTCTTAGCAGATGGTTGGGGGAGCTGCCAAGAACTTTGCAGACAAAATGTCTGTATTTAAATTATGATCCAGTGAGGTTATATTTTTTTAATTTATTCTGTAACATTCTGGACAAATGTAATTAAATTAATATTATTTGCAGTCTTTGAGGTAAGCTTTATAATGCTAAGCATAACTAAAAAATATTGAAGATGTATGTGATATTTATGTGATGTTAGGCTGATTTTGAAATTTCATATAGTAACGTTCTGCCCAGGTTCTTTTTTTTAATGAATGTAAATTATTTCACTATTCAGTGCCCAAAGTCTTAGATGTTTAGCTAAAAGTAGAATCTGTGCAAGTTCATTTTAGGAAAATACACTGAATGCATAAAAGCAGGTGGTGAGTGATCCTTGCAAAAAATGTTTATTTGCATAAAATCTATTTATGTAAGCATTATATAAGCAAAAGAGAATGAGCATTCTTTGTTTGCAAATGCCTAGTTCTAATTGTGTAACAAGATGCATTATTCTATTATTCTGTGTTGGGGTTTTTTTAATTAAATTTTCTTAAAATGAAGATCCATGAACTGTGCCCAAATAGCTGAAGCATAAATATAAAAAATATGCAAGAAAGCTTGCGTATTTTGCATCTGAAAGAATGAAGTTGGCAAGCATCTTAACTACTAAAAGAATGCAAGATACAGCCTTCAAAACTTTTTTTCCAGGCCAACTACGGTGAACAAAGTTGATTGTATGCAAACTGCAGGAAACAGCTTATGAAACTAAACTAGAATAAAGTCATTCAGAAATCTGATTCAGTGTTCACTGAAGTCAGTGAAAGAATCCCAGTGAAAACACTAGAATTTAGAGGAGCCTGAAAATCTTCATTATTTTTTCCCATTTTGTCTGAATAATATATGAAGTGCTAGTATTTTACAAATCAAAGGTGAAACCCAGCTTAACTCTACAGATGCATTAGAATTTCAGCACAACTCAATCATTTGGGTTTTTAAACTAAGGTTTTCCATCTGATTATTTTTAAGTTCTACTTGATATATACTAACCAGTACGCATTTTTCAAACCCACCCAAATAAAAGTTTTTTCTACCCTTCAATTACCCAAGACTCTAATTCTTTTAAATATTTTATTTGGGGTCAACTTTTTTTTTTTTCCTGTGAGAATGGCTTTTAATTTGTTTGGTTGGTTTTTTTTTTTCTTTTTTTCTTTTTTTTTTTTTTTTAAATACTGTTAACTCGTGCTTAGCTGTGTGTTTGTATTGGTGATCTATTGGTAGAACTTGAATATATGCAGTTGTACTTTTCACTTATGTGGTGCAGAGCTGTCTTAAACTGCAGGTTGCTTTGGGCTACCAGGATATGAGTTCAGCTTTCTTAAAGGGAAAATAAAAATAATTGGTTTCAATTTTGCACATTAGGGCAAGCTAAATTTGAACTGTTACTAAAGTGTTGATGGTGGCCACTGTCTCCCTCGCAAGCGGTACCTCTGAACTAAAATGTGGTGCTCCATTATTCATGTGTTAAGTGATCCGTCTCAAGCATATGATAAAGGTTGCAAGATGCTTTTGCATGCAGGTATCTTCTCCAGAGTATCAGTGAGGAAACAGGCTAAACAGGTCAGTAGCTGGTAATTCCCTTGTGTCCTCAGTAGGACAAACAGCTTGTTCCGCAGGTCTCTGGAAAAGATTGTTGAGCTTATTGTAATATTATGACTGGGGGAATAAGCTGCCCCAAGCCTCTGTATCTCTACCAAATATGTAGAGTGGAATGAACACTCTACAAAATGGCTTTGCATTACTAGCTTCTCATATCTGAATGATGTCTTCCTATATGACCTGAGTGGATCACTCAAATTAATTCAACAATGTAGGTGTACTCTTAACATAATTTTCATTTTAAGTCCCTGCACACTAATTGACTTCAAGGAAAAAAAAAAAAGTCGTGTTTAAAATTGAGCAATGGTAGAAGTATTTGAACCAGTGGCACCTTGTATTTCATTAGAAAGAAGCATGTGTGAAGACTTAAAAATTCTCAGTTTGTGTTTGTTTGCAGGTGACTTTGCTGTTTTCATTCATTTTGCTTCATTAGTACACTAATTGAAGTACTAATAAATTCAGCATAATACTGGGGAATCCAGTATGTTCAAAGTTAAACCTCACTATTCATGTTTGTGGAAACCTAGAGGAAGATATTGGTGGAAGCAAGTCCTTAACTGGGTCAGTTAAAAACCTGTTTTAAGATTCGGTTTCTTGACATCAGCCGAGACAATCTTAATGGTTCAGTGCTACCTCTTTGCTTTCTCTCTGAATCCCAGCCACATGCTCCTGCTGCTTATGCTGTGCTGCTTCTGGCTTTTGGCATACCTTTCCATAACCCAGCTCAACTCACTAGTTAGTTTGCAATGAAAGATTAGTTCAACAAAAAAGTAGCTTTCAGACAGATTGGCAAGGTGTAGGAAAAAGAAAGGGAAATAATGATTCCCCATTTTAGTAAAAGCAAGATTGTCTGCCCTGACTGCAGAACCACATTTTCAAAGTATAAATAGCCAGAATAATAGTAATTTTTCTGTGTCTTGTCCCAGGATGATCTAACTGGTAACTGTGTGCAGTCCCCACAGACTGGGTTTTGTCTCTATTCCAATTGGAAATGAAGTAGGTAATATATGCTAAACAGTATAGTGAAATTAAACCCGTTGTTATTATTTTATTTCTCTGTTGTTGTTGTCGTCGCTCTATGTTAGTCTATCAGCTGAAGGCCTTTTGTTAATATAAAACATTAGCAAGCATGGACCACCTTTATTGTCATTTGTTTGCCTAAGCTTTTATTGCAGGGAATGCAATAGTTCTGTATAGATTACACATTATTGACATTGGATAAAATTTTTAAAAAGAATGCATTTCAGATGCATGTGGCAAAATACCTACATGTTAATCAAATGTGCAGATTTCTTTCACCTGTAAATATGTAGGTGGGCTCATGAGATTTTGAGTACTTCAAGCATTTTCCTGAGTGGTTATGAAATGGTAGTAGTGCACCTGAACAATCTATTAGTCTCAAATGAAAAGTAATACACGTCCTGTAGACCAGATCCTTAGCTGATGTAAATGAGGAAAGATTTGTGGACTGTGAAAGTATGTTGATTCACAGCACTAGGCCCAAACATTTTTGTGCTGTATGTTGAACTAAAGCTCATATTTTAGTATTTAGGAGCTTGTTCAAACCTGAAAGATGTGCTTTCAGAAAAGAGATTTCTGAAGATACAGTAGTGTTGTTACACTTAGTGCTTAGTTTAAGTCTGAATCTATTAATTTTGTCAACAACTAAGCTGCCTGTGTCCAAAAGCATCACAACCCCCCCCCAAAAAAAAAAAAAAAATTACATGTTTATACTTAGAAGAATAGTCCTATTTCAGTAGAATTACTAATATGAATACTATGAGAAATGGGACACTTTTTCATGGATATGATCTGAAAAGTAAAACTTCAGGGTTTATAGAGTTAATTTATATCTTAACATTTGATACTGACTAACAGTTGGGTGTGAGTTGTGCTGGGTGTGGGTTTGTTTTTTTTTTCCCCCCCCAATCTGTTATACACCCACAGGGGCAAAAACTTTTGATCGGGTTCAAGCAAATCCTCTTCAATTTTAATTACTCAGAAACAGAAATGGAAAAATACAGCAGCTTGCTCTGAAACAAAGAGATGTTGTCACTGAAGGTATATAACATTCTCAGCAATCTCACGAACAAGAAGCATCCTACATGTTTTCTACATCCTTTGAAGTATCAATATTACCTTTAGAAATATAACAGACAGACAAATTGAGACAGTGGCCTTGACAAAAGATGAAAACTTCATTTAGCATTGGTACAAGTTACTGATATCAAACAAGCTGGGAAAGAAATTAGCGAGGAGACAGAATTATCTTTTTACCCTGCCAGAGGGAGTAACAGCAAAATTAACCTTGAAAACTGTTTGGAGAGCATTCTTGTGAAAACAGTATGACACTATGTTAAAGTTATGGATATGAAGAGGTCAACAGTTCTTAACTGATTATGAGCAGTTACATTTTATTTACTGTGGTTTTAAAGTAATATTACAGCAGACCTATTTGTACTAATTTGCTGAGTGCAAATACAGTATTTTCTCATTTTCTGTAGCCTGATTGAAGGATTTGTTAAATTATTATATTGTTCACCCATCTTCTTGAAAGTGAAGTTTCATTCAGGTATCTGATTTGAACATGTCAAAAATACGACACTCCAGTCTTACTCAGACTTAAAATTCTTGCTCCTGCCTCAGGCTCAGTTTCAGATAGTCTGCAAGATTAAATAATTAAGTTCTGAATTAAAATTCAGACCTGTTTGATATATTTAAGGATCTTTCTTCTACTTGTAGCAACCTGCTGACAAACTATGAACCCCACATTCCATAAGCTATGATTAGAATTTATATGTCAGGACATGAGATTTTGTTAATATAATGCTTGGGTCAGTAGGGCATACTAGCTTGAATGTATTTGCTGTAGACTTCTTGCTAATATTTGGTGGTTGTGATAAACAGTCTTCTAGTCTATTTTTTAAGAACCCTTTTTTTTTTTTTTTTAAATTTCTATTCCTTCAGGAATGATGAGTCCTAGGGTATAATTTTGGTGCCTTCATTACACATTTTCAGTTCTTAGTTTAAATGTGGTTATGGGATAATCGGTATAGTAAAACCAAAACTAAAATGAGCCATGAAGCATTGCATTTCTGCTTTCAAAATAGAGAACTTCAGTTCACGCTTAACTAGTACTTGTTAAACTTGGCCATTTAAATAGCCTTTGCTAGGGAAAAATATTCTTAGCATATATTGGTTATTTCACAGTAAGTAATGTATAATATTCTTAAATAGATTTGGTTATCTGGAGTTTCCGTAAAGTTTGGTTTGAGGTAAATTATTGAGGTGAATGTTAGGGTGAAATCAGTCTGCTAATTTAAGTGAAGAATGGAAATAACTATGTCTGTGTTAGAGGTTAATGTGTCAGCCAGCTTATGACAAAAATACATAAATTTTCACCTTCATAGTAAGAAGTACAGGAATAAATGTATCTGGAGACAAGATAACACAGACTACTTTAAACTGTGAAAAAAATAATCATTTCCCCCTAGGGTTTCTGTCTCTAGTGACAATAAAAGTTTTGAAAGTACTTATTTTGAAGCTACTTTCTATTTTAGAAAAAGAAATGGACTACTTGCCCAGCTTAGCAGCAGCTTTTTTCTCTTGAGTGTTGATGAAGAGGAGAAAACCTTTCAATGAGAGGTGTTTGGTTTTGCCAGTTCAGTCTCCTGAACCACATAACCTGGTTTGGACTGAAAATTTAGAACATTTCAAACTCATA
>NW_009649187.1:189040-244150 GCF_000708025.1 Charadrius vociferus
GTTCTTCTGTATTTAAAAATATAGCTGTTATCTGCTTTCTTTTGTATTTCAGTTTATTTTTGGGGGATATCTCCTCCCCACCCTCCCCAAGTTTGGTTCAGAGCACAAAATTCCAGGATCATTGCTAACAGCTTAAGAAAAACACAAATTCAGTAACAGTTGAAATCCACAGTTCATTAAAAAGTTTAAGAAAAATATGATTAAATTTTCAGCCTTTCTCACCACACAGAGTTCTTCTGTTATAAATTGAGTATGACTCTTCTCAATTTAGGTTCTTTCAGCATGTTATTAATTAATAATGTAACTGTAAACGTAGCTGACAGCAGGACCCTACAAGGTTGCAATCCACAACTTAATTAGAGATAAACATTTTTGGGACCTACAACAAACCTATTAATAAACAACCAAGGCCAAGGTACTAAGAAGTTGCTAGTGATTTTGAATGTCTCCTCTGCAGCTGCCCCGAAGAGGTCCCATTTTTGAAGCAGTCTTAATGCAGAATTTTCTTAATGAGATGTGATTTTTTGGAGCATGAAATTTGGCACATGTATAAGTGAGGCACTTATATTCCTAATAATTTCTGCAAATCTTAACACAGAAGTTCACTCACTGTGATAAAAGAGGCTCCTCTTCAACTCTGTAGGAGCTAATTTGGCCCTTCTGGCAGATATACAGCAGAATGACTAAGGGTCACGTTTTGTGTTTATGATCGTGTTTATTCTGTGACTGTTTCAGAGCCATTTAAACAGTTTGTTCATCTTATTAGCATATAATGTGTGTAGAAAAAGGTTGAATGTCTTCTCTTCTGGAGCAATACTATTCTTAAAAGTTACCATTTTTGTTTAAATTAAAGTTATTAGAAATACTAAGTGTTTACAGGCTTGCAGAAGCCATACAAACTATTGCGCTAAAAACGTTCTTTCTGTAGATGCATGATTTAACATGTTCATAGTTGGTTTATTTCCTTTGGGGAGCCTTTAAAGAAAATAATGAATTGCAGCATGATATTTTTCTCTGCTGCATGGGAGAAGGAACCCGCTTTGAAGATTGAAGTCTGAAAACTTGTATCTGTCAATTTGATGATGGTGAACAGTTTTGCCATTCTGATGAAAAATAAATTTCTTCTGGTGCATTCCAGCATTTAATGAAACAAAGACAACATAATAAGTAAAGAGTGTGCAAGTAGAGAGAAAAGGACAATGCAAAGAACTGGATGTGAAAATGACTGGATCTTTTATTTAGCCAGGGGAATATTAGATAACTTCTAGCTAAGAAGTTACTTTATGTTGACATGAAGGAGACTGAGATATGAAGTTAATGAAGGAGAATTATCATTAAAAACTGTATGAGAATAAATGCATTTGGAAAGAATTTTAACCTTCCTGAAGCTTTTAGACATATTTTCTGTCCCTTTGTATCAGCGTGACAACTGCAGTGGCATAAGGTCTGAAATTTACTTACTTAGGTTTTCAAGATTAAGCCTTGGCTTGCTGAAGAATTAGAGAAAATTGTATTCCCATTTAAATGCTTTCTTCACTTTTAATGAGTAACATGATTATTTGCCCTTTTGACAAGGCAGAAAGTTGGCTGCATACACGTGTAAATTTGATCACTTTATAAAGGTTATATGGAAAAAAGTTGTCATATACTCATGACAGATAGAAATGGATGGACATCAGGAAAAAGTTATGGCTCAAAGTAAAAAAATATATTTTTCTGATATATGTAATTAGGTCAGGATTTCACTACAGATGTCTACATGGATTTGTTCAGATCTGTTTTTACTGTCTTTCATGCTTCTGAATCAAAGGGTGTCCTGACACTTCTGTAGTTATACAGGCAGACAATTTTTTCTTTTGCTTTGAGGGATTCCCATAAGTAATACTGGGTAATGGCTCATCTGTCCCAAAAGATTCATCCAGTGCAGGATTGCACAATGGTCTATTCTTCTATCATTAGTTGAATTGTGACAGATTTCTTCCCCTTCATAGCAGAGTTGTGAGCTCCTAAAACAGAGAAAGAAAAGAAAGTTTGTGAACAAATGTAATCCATGTCTGGCAGTATCTATGCCCGAGAATATCTCTAAGCAGCCTCTGTACCACTTGCACCAACTTTTTTTTTTTTGAGAGAGACTGATAAACAGCAAAAATAAAAATATTTCCTTTCCGTGCAGTAAGCACTCACTTTTTATAAGTTATTTCAAATCTTAACTCTTTATGCCAAGTTCTGAAGTATGTTGGGTCATCTGTGTGTCATAAACACATCAGAAAAATGCCTAACACTATTTTGACTAAAAAATTTAGCCAGAGTGAATATTAAAAATGTTTTACTTAATAGAAGATTTTTTTTTTCCTGTCAGTTTCACAGGGTTTAAAAACCTTTCAATATTTTATATCTTCCTTACTTTTTTCCCCAAATTTTCACTGAATTTATTTTGAAAAGGTTTTTCTACAGAAAATGATATTCCTTTTTCAGTATATACATATCTTTAAAAATATTTCAATAAAAATAAGGATTCGAAGCTTGTCAAAATGAATACAAACCAGAGCTTTGATAACACTGACATTTTCTTGTGGTGAAAAGTTTTCCCTTTTTGCAGAAAGGACTTCTTAGATGGAAAACGTTCTCATAATCTATTATATAATAGATTCTATTAGAAGCTATTAATAAACTCAAAAACCATTTATGTTATTAATAAATAATGTTAATTGTTTTGGGGCCTTGCTCCTAAACTATTGCAAACCACTTCTCATATCAGACTCAGAAATGCACAGGTGAAATGAAGGACTACATAAAAATGACCAGAATTACTGTCTAAAAATTTCTTTTTTGAATAGGAATATCAACATTTTAATTTACCAATTTATGGCCAGAAAATGCATCTTATCACACAACATAGTGAAAAGATTTCTGTCTTGTTAAAATGAACCCTTTCTGAAGATGTTAAGCCTTAGAAAAGAAAAACCTCTTGGGATTATTCCGCATTTCTCCCTGAGTTAAGATCTGTCTTAATTCTCTTTTGATTCCCTCTCCTCTGTTATAATTACACTAGAAGGTGCTTTGAAATGTATAAAGTATGATTTTGGTTTTGATGCAAAACATTGCAAATGAGCTGGAATTCATGAAAGTCAAGGTGACAAGAAGCCTTAGAAAGTTTAATATGAGGTGATCACTTAACAGGCTACTAAGTTCCCCCAGTCACCTCTGTTGTTGAACCTAGTAATTTTGTTTTACCATAGTTTGTCTTTCAAAAGATTTAAACTGAAATATCAAAAGATGGGACACTTATTTTTCTTGGTAAATGCCCCCCCCCCCTTAGTGACCCTGTTTAAGATCTTGATTTGCATTTCTCTTTTTTCAGTTTCTCATTATTGGTTCTTTTTCAGCCACTCCTTAGGAATTAGATAATTCTCTGTTACCTAGTATTTTCTCTCCATAATGATACTTTGTATCGCTCTGTAATGACTGAAGACCAAACAGCTCCCCTGCAGCTGCGTTCACACAAACAGTAAGATACGCATTCCAGTTGATCACTGATAGCTGCAAAGTTAGAAATGCAAACCAGTATCAATATTTAGTTACAAACTTTCCAGTATAAAATATTTTTTTCTCTTTTCACAGTACATTGCTTTTCAGTGAAAGTGCAAGGATTTCAGTATTTAATCCTATTCAAATAATTAAAAGTTCCATCTATTTCTGGCAATTGTCTCACGTAATGTGTTTTTGAATAAAAATTAAATGATGAATTCAGAAAAGATTAAGGAATTAATTCTGAATATTCATTTCTTTTAACTACTGCCCAAGAGAGTGAAATGGACAATTATGGAAGGTGATAATGTACAGTCATGACTTGTTCTTTGTTCTTTTTAAACAGTTATTTAGGTGGGAAAGTATTTAAATATAGAGTATTCTCTGACTGCCTTGGTCTTGATTTTTATTTGGGCCTTAACCTGGTTTCCAGTATTGAGAAGGAGTGTTTGTGTGTAGTTAAATACAAAGGTAGCTATTTCATCATTCAGTTAAGTGTTCTAAGGTCAAACCAATTTTGATCCTACCAGTTCATTTTATATTTTTTTTCAGATACAGTCTGCCAGATGACATTGCTGAATGAAATAATTAAGACCTGCTGTTTTCAGCCTTGTTTTATTTAGATATACAGCTGTCTGAATTTTAAAAGAAAACTGCCTTGTGGATGTAACCTGAACTAACAGCTGTCCAGAATTTGTCAGTTCACCTCTCATTAAGAAGGAGTAGGTCAGGAAAAAAAAAAAAAGGTAAGCAGGGGGAGAAAAAAGAAAAGCTTTTTTGGTAATCTGGCTCTGAGGAATAAAGGCAAAGTAGTGATCAGTATTGCAAAGAGTATTTGCAAGGGGGTGCCTTATTGTATCCCTCATGGCCATCGTAAGAGAGGAAGAGGCTGCTCTGCTGAATGCATATCAACTGTGCAATTTATTTCAATTTTGCTTTTGCCAGAAATCAGACTTTAGGATCTTTTCTACACCAAAATTCAGCATAGTCCTTTAGCCTTGTTACTGCCCAATAGTGTCTGACTGTACAAGGAAATAGTTTTGTCATCCTTTTTCAGGACAGGCTTGCATTAAAATTGGAGCAGGCTGTCCAGAGAAGTTGTGTAGTTTCTGTCTTTGGAGGTTTTCAATAGCTAAATGGATGAAGCCCCAAGAAGTTTCATCTGATCTCAAAGCTCACCCTGCTTTGATTGGGAAGGTGCACCTAGAGACATCCTTACACCTGTTCTACCTAAAAGTTATCTTTGTGGGAGTGGTGTTAGTTGATCCATTTTATGTGATAGGGCGGAACACTGAGCTCTATCTGTAGGAGAAAAGAAGTGCATCTTGAGATTGTTCCACCCCAACGATCACATATGAGTTAGCCTAATAATTTTCAGCAGACCAGTGAGAACTTGTAAGGGTTAGAAGGAGAGTGAATTGTGGATTGACCTAGAAGATGGTCACTGCAGAGCTGATGTTTTTGGTAGGCTAGTTCAATAGCTGATTGCTGCATGTCCTGAACTTTGTAGCTGAACAGTCAAACTGCATCTCTAATGTTACCAGCTCAAAACTTTCCCAAGTATTACATTTAGCAAAATGAAAAAAGCAAAGGTCACTTGCCCTGTCTTTTATTTTTGAGCACATTGCTTCCTAACTGGAACAAAAGTCACAGTATTTAATCATTTCTCTTGTTGCAATTGTTATCTACAGGTTTGCTTAAAGAAACAGTCAGATTTATAACAAAAAAAATTTCCATATACCTTGTGTTATTAATTTTTTAATATATGAAGATAAATAGCCATCTGTGATAAAGTAAAATTGTTATTGTGTTTGTGTTTTTAAGTCATTTTTAACAGAGGTTATAAAGACTGTGACTATAGCGGGTATGTTATTGGTGAATTCTATAATCTCATAGGTGGTTATTTTATCATTTTTAGCATATTGTCTTTACAGGGGCTTAGTTATAAAAAAATGCCTTTATTGCAGCAAATAATGAATCAGTTTAATAAGATACTACTATTTTGAAAATTGACATTTAGCTCAGCCTTGTTTTTTCAATTAATCACAATACTGTAATCTTTTTCAGCTAAGTTTCTTCAATTATTATAAGAATGAAGTAATTTTACATGCTGCTGAAGTCTGCTATTGAGAAATTCAAACTGTAAGCCTCAGATAATTTCCCAGTTGCAGTAAAGATTAGGAGTAGTGTGGACTAAATACTGGCCTAATACTTCCCCCCTTCCCTTCTAGTTGCCCTTCTACCTAATGATGCCCCAGTTCTATCTTCCAGTGGCCCTGTTCTGTTATCATTGACATGTCCTTAATTAAAGAGAGACTGATGTAGTCCAAAATGTTGGTTAAAGAGAAATGGAATGAAAAGTGAGAATGCTGTATGGAAAATATTTTCTGTTAGTTTTGAGGGGAGAAAGAAGCATTTTCTATGTTTGAGGGAGACTGCAATTTAGTGGCAAACCAAGCTGGTATGATTTCTGTGGACTAGCCTGGCTTATCTAAGTGTCTTGATTGAAGATTCCTGCTTCTTTATTATGTCAGTTCCAACACGGCTTATTTGACTTGATTTTTTTCTTTAAGCACGCTAACCCAGTAAAGTACATTAGTGACAATGAAAAAATGAATGTCTTTTAATCATGACAGTACACTGGTTGGACAAGCACTGGTTCTGGGACATAGGAGGGAGTAAGACTATAGATGGCTTGAAAATGGAGCTAAATCTCAGCAACAAGCATGATTTGGAAGCACAGTTTGCGGATAAAGTTGCACTTCATGACCAATGTAATCTAACAGCTTTCTCTTGTGAGAACAGGTAAATTCTTCAACTGTTCCTCGCTGCATGATCCCACCTTTTCCCTCACACCATCTCTAGCACTTAACTGATTGTGTGATAAATTGATTCAAGTCTTTAATAGACTGACTATGTCAAGTCATAGACAAACTATTCACCCTCCTTTCTTTATCAGGTTAGTTTTCTGCTGGTTCAACAATTTGAATTGACTCATTGCAGGGTATGATGTGTGGGAGAGCCAGAGCAAGCGGAATATGAAAGGAGAAAGAACATTGTACATAGTCAGAAGCAGGAGGAGCAAGATCCCCCCCTTTTGGTAGTGGCAAACTAGTAGATCAATTCAAGACCTAATGCCTAACTTAATGCCATGCTGTTATTTTTCACAACAGCCCAACAGTCGTTTTCATTAAAAAAATAATTCTTAGGTATTATCTTTATTTCATGTCAAAGTTAAATATTGAATGTTCCTTTTTTCCTGGCCTAGTTCTGGGTAACACACTGATTTGAAACTACCTGTCTGATCCTCTTTACTAGCTCTAGCAAGTTGTAGAATTTGACCATAAAAATTCTCAGTATGAGCATGATTTCCTCTTTCTATCCTTGCTTTGATTGCTGACACTAGCAGATCTCTTCTTAAAAAGATAATTCAAAAAGTACACTTTTCTATCACTTGAAGTCATCTTGCTTTAGATATGATGTTTAACTCACAAAATAGCCTAACTTAGAATTGCTAGTGGTCCACCAACTTAGTTACTTTCACAATGATCCAGTGAATCCAAGAAGCCATAGGTGTGCTCAACAGCATAATCTGTGTATTTAATTAATGCCAAAACCTCTCTGATTTCAGAAGCGGCATTTTCTTCCAGTTTACTTTAGTGGTTGGAAATATGTATTTTGAATGTCTGAGTGTAAGATGGTAGAGTGCATATTTATTAATAGTATCTAAATCTGAAGAGATTCCAGGAAGAATGTAAATCCACTGTACAAAATACAACGTCTGACTTGCATTTTCTTCTTTCTAGTTTGCATAGTTAATATTATTGGAGGTGGATTTGCCTGATTGTATTGTTGCAATGAGATTTATCTAGGACCAAAAAGCTGAAAATATAAGAATGAAGCTGTCTGGGATTTTGGAGCTGATTAGAATTAAGTGAGCTAGAACTGAGATTACTTCTATATGTGATGATAGGATTACCTATGTGCTAAATGATCAGGTTTTAACATTAAGAACTGAAAAATACAGGAAGACATTTGGTATTTGGAAACAGTTAAACAGAATACTCACAACGATAATGATATTCAAAGTGCTTATTATACAAGTTTCTGCTAGAATAAAGGACCCAAGAGTTACTTAAAGAAAGTTAACGTTCCATAGACTGTGTGTTTAACACGTGTAGACTAAATACTCTGCTAAATTGATGCTGATGAGAACAGGTTCTTCAGGCAAGTGCATGTATAATCTCTTTGTGGCCTTGTTATTCGGCTCCTCATATCACAAACTTCAAAGCAGATCACATAGTTTGTTCAGCTGAGATGAAGACAGACTTTGTGGGAAGGTTTTTCTGTGAGAGAGCTAGGGAGGATACCAAGGAGAGACATCCAAACAAGTATAAAAACATGCTCTAGAAGCAGTACTTAGAGAAACATAAAAATCAACCCGTGAAGAAAAAGTTAGACCTCACTGTGACTTGAACCCTCAGTGCCTGGTCTGTGATCCAGGCACCTGTGATAAGCTATGGTGAAAGTCTGAACTGTCCCATGGTAGAATTGTGTGGGAAGGCTTTTCATGTGCAGTTCAATTAACAATCAAAACCAAATTTGAATATGGTTGATGTGATTATGTCAATCAGATATTGGTTTTGTTTTATTTCATTTGTATCTCTTTATGTTCAGTGCATAACTTGATTTAAACTCAGGAGCACTATGAATTGAATGACCATGCAGGGAAGTGAGATAATCTGACTGAAAAAAAAAAAAAAAAAGAAACGAAAAGAAAAATCAAATGCACATAACTACAGTAAGTTGCTAAGTAGTTTGCTACTTAAGTAAAACCAGATGATTATGAAACCCCATTTTTTTCATATGAATTAAATTGTCAATTTGAACTCTAGTGACTTCTTTAGAAATATTAATCCTGATTTAAAGGCATCAAATCACAGACAAATAGTAAGTATTTCTAATAGTCCATTTATTTTTATGATTAAGATTATGTGCCTTATTCTTTTTTGAACCTCAGCCTCCAGTAATGCCCTAAGAGTCAGTTTTCACTCTTAAGTGTTTTCTCACTTCATAGTCTCATGTTATGTAGGTAGGAGATTTGGGAAATTATTACTTTTCAAACAGCTTTTTGGGACACTTTCTGAAAAATGGAAGAGATTAGCTCCCTTTATTTGATCATAATTATTTTCATAATTTCTATTAATATAGATCATTATGAATAATTTACTAGCAACCACTGCAGTCATAAATAATATGCCCTGTTCAAGGGAAATTTGCCAGAAGAGGAGCTGAATACGTGATAAACTCGTACTATGGCTCTGAAGAGTTTCTTCTTAGGCAAGTATCTGGGTGTTAAAATGCATGTTTACAGGAAGACCAAGAAAAGATTAACTTTCAAAACTGAATATATACATAATTGCATATCAGCATGGGATGTTACATTAGCAAGTAAATGAAGCATAGATTTTGGAATGTGTTGTGCACCTTTCCACGTCTGATGCAATATGGAAAGTTTTGAAGATTGTAAATTATATCACTAGATGGCAGTAATAGCCAAGTGAAATGAAATAGACACCGAAAGCATCTCAGGGTTTTATTTTGAATTTAATCTCTTAATATACATAAATGTTAGGCATGACATTCTGCTATGTCCAAATCCAGGTCAGATATGAATTATGTTTATTCATAGGTCTGTTAACAGGATATAAGATACTACAAAAGCCCATTTGCAATGCTTTCTAGGGATTTGAGGATCCTGTTAGAATCCTCAAATTGTTCTGGCTGGCTGGTGGTGTTGTGGGTTTTTTTGGTGGTGTCTTTGTGTTTTGTTTTGTTTTTTTAAAGTAAATAGCCAGGAAGTTAGGTGTCCAATGCCCAAAGTGGCTGTTTCTGATGTGGTAAGACTCAGACCCTAGAAGACAGGAAATGAACTAGTAAATATAAACTGTTGTAAGCAGGAGGCAGATGCTGTTTTAGAATCTTATTGGATAGTATGCAAATTGAAACATCTAAAATAGTGTCCATTTGTACGATTCAAATAAGCTTAAAACAAAAAAATTGTAGAAAAAGTTTTGATGTAATGGACAAACAAATACAGTGATAATGAAATCAAGATAGTAATTTAACTTATTAACAGCAACTCTAGTTTCCTGTGTATTTATTAATCAATAACTGTGCTATGTCATCACTGTGACATTGGTTACCAAGGTTAGAAGATTACCAAGGTGGACCCAGGCCCTTCACAGTGGTTCATGATAGGTGGATGAGAGACAATGGACATGAGTTGAAAGAACAGAGGTTCTCACTTGATCTAAGAAAAAACTTCTGACTGCGAGGACTATCAAGCAGTGTGATACTGTGCAGCTTCATCCTTGGAGGTTTTAACAGCTCAACTGAAAAAAGTCCTGAGTAACCTGGTCTGACAACCTCAGCTGTTCAAAGCTTACCTTGTTTGAACCAGAGGTTGGTCTAGAGACCTCCTGAGAAGTTTTCCAACCAGAATTACCGTACAATCATATATTAAGCGGCCAGGTGCAGGTTTACGAACATGGAATGAAACAAGGTCAGAGAAGGCACATTGCCACACTATGGCAATAAGCTGAATAACAGATGACGTACTGAAGTAGGATATATAAAATAGTTTGGAACTTAAAATTAATATTGCCAAAAATTTGCCATACTTAGTTTGTTTATTTGTTTCCAACTTTCAGTAAGTAAATGCTTATCCCATATGCATTCTGAGTCTCTTTTCTAATTTTCTTTGGTCTCTTCTGCTCTTCTCTTGTTCTCACTTCAACAACTCCCAAAAAGCTTTCCTTATCTTCTCTGCTTTGTCCACTACACTATTTTTTCTTCCAATGAGAAGAGATGGTATCACCTGTACAAGAAAATGGAAAAGCAACATCTTTATTTGGAAAGGGAGAAAAAATCTAGACGACTTTAGCTGTTCTGAGGCAGCTAAGAAGATACCGAACCTAAATCAACATCCTGATTTGTAACAACTTTTAATTGGATAGCCTACAGGCTAGAGCATTTTTAAAGCAAATGCTTCATTTCATAGAACCATAGGATGGTGTAGGTTGAAAGGGACCTTAAAGATCATCTACTTACAACCCCCCTGCCATGGGCAGAGAGACCTTCCACTAGACCAGGTTGCTCAAAGCCCCATCCAACCTGGCCTTGAACACTTCCAGGCATGAGACATCCACAACTTCTCTGGGCAAGTGGTTCCACTGTCTTGCCACCCTCTTACATCTAATCTGAATCTACTGTCTTTCAGTTTAAATCTATTACCCCTTGTCCTATCACTACATGGCCTTGTAAAAATTCTCTCTCCAACTTTCTTGTAGGCCTCCTTTAGGTACTAGGAGGCTGCTCCCTGGAGCCTTCTCTTCTGCAGGCTGAACAACCCCAACTCTCTCAGCCTGTCTTCACAAGAGAGGTGTTCCAGCCCTCTGATTAATCAATTTTTGTGGCTGTTCTCTGGACTTGCTTCATGCCCTTATGTTGGGGGACCCAGAGCTGGACACAGTACTCCAGGTGGAGTCTCATGAATCAGGGGGGAGAATCACCTCCCTTGACCTGCTGGTCACGCTTCTTTTAATGCAGCCCAGGATACAGTTGGCTTGCTGGGCTGCAAGTGCACATTGCTGGCTCATGTTGAGCTTCTCATCGATCAGCACACCCAGGTGCTTCTCCTCAGGGCTACTCTCTGGCCATTCCCTGCTGAGCCTGTATTTGTGCTTGGGATTGCCCCAGCCCAGATGTAGGACCTTGCACTTGGCCTTGTTGAACTTCATGAACTTCTCCAGCCTGTCCAGGTCCCTCTGGATGGCATCGCTCCCCTCCAGCGTGTCTGCTTTATGTACATTCCAAGACCCAAGAGGAGCTTCTTGAGAAGAGCTGAACTCAGGCAATGAACCTGCTTTCATATGAGCATAATGACCCTAACAAAAATGAAAGTGCAGCAAAGTAAGCCTTTGAGGGGACTTGCAATAGCAGAAAGGCATTCTACCAGTTTGAGGTAAGAAGGCTCTGTGCAGATATTCCTCCCCTCCCCCTATAAAAACAGTATGTAATTACCAGCCCTGAATCCAGCAGCAGGAAGTAACATTTCACAGAGTTTCAAAATGCAACTTGATTAGTCTTTTAACGTTAAAATTAAAGCTGTGAGAGCTCAGGAAGACCTGCCAGCTCAGAAGACTCCTAGGTTTGTTTGCTTAAAATAAAGTTTTTTCTATTCCTTTTGCTGTGATTAAGATGAACTTAGTTAAAACAATGAAAAAATAGAACAAATTTAGGATAGCTTGAGGTTCCTATAAATTAGAAGAGCAAGAGATTAGTGAGAATAAAAACAAGACTAGAGGGAGAGGTTAATTTGTTTTTGATATTTAACATGTATAAACAAAACTATTCTTACATGAGAAGCTGGATGTCTGAGCACCAGAACCTGTATTGTAATTCTGATTTGCATTGACACTGAATTTACTTTGAGGAGGAGATAATGTTGTTTATATTTAAATATAATGAATGGTATTTAAGTTTGAATATTATAATCTTGTCATGCATCTGTCACCGTAGGGTCTTCATTTCTTTTGTTCTTTACCACAGTCTTTGTTGTAAATTTTCAGGTTCGCACTTAAAGGTGAATGATATGTTGCATGTCTACCCTAATTTGAGTTATATGTTGCACTATCTTTTTCCTTTCCTGTGACAAGGGTATGAAGAGTTTTGTATATTTATTCAACTGTTGAATTCCTCACTGGCATGGCTCTAATACTGCAAACTGTGATTAGCAAGGTGAAGACAGTCTGCATTACCTCTTATGTTGAAATTACCAGTATAGATATGCATTAGATCCAGAGAAGCTGTAGAAAATAATATGACATGGCATTAGTATGTTCACCATCAACGCTGCATGTGTGGTTCTAGTCCCTGACATATTCCTATGATGAATTTGTAGTTGCCTGAGATGTACAATGTATAAATGGTCAGTGTATATTGTCCAGAGAGAGAAAGAAGCGTCTTTTGTAGTATCTTTTGTTATCTTTATGCTAGATGTTGCTTGTATACTGCATCGATTAGAAAACCTGAAATATGTATTGCTTTACTATAAGCACTGGCTCTTGAAGCTAAAGTAATAGACAAAACCAGTCCTAGCATACAGTCAGAAGAAAATATTCATGTTGAGACTTTACTTTCTACATCCGCTAATTACATTTTTTTTTGCATTTCTCAAAGACTCAAACCCATGTAGCAATGAACTTCAGGGTTCAAAAGACATGGGCTGTTTAAGATTGGCTGGGTGCTGAATTTTAGAGTAGAGAACTCGCCCCTTACTCCAGAGGTGTTGCCTGGATACATTCACATCTTTTACAGTCTTATAAAAGACAAACTGAAAATACAAATAAACAAATATAGCCATTCAAAATGTAAATTTCATTTGGAGTAAAATTAGACTATACAATCTTTCTCCCAGCTCAGACCTATACAGCATGCAATTTGTAATAAATGATGGGGAAGTAGCAGAGAGACTGCAAAATCTCCCCATCCGCTGCCACTCAACTGCAACCATTCATAAGCATACATACATAACTACACTGAGATATTAGTTGTCCTAATCTTCCAATTTCTTTTCTTTTTTTCTCCTCAGTCATTTTTGTTATGTGTTCATCCAATCAGTTCTCGCTTATATTTTGGTGCAAACCGGAGAAGTCAGCCTAGAAGACTGATCTTCATATTTTCACATAAATTAACTGTTGGCAAGTGTTGACGTGGCACAATACACTACTATGTACTTGCTTAGATCTTGAAAGTGTTACAGCTCTAGAAGATGAATGTTTTCTTAGGCTAGTTGCTTTGCTGATAAAGGAGAGTAAGTTGCCCAGGGCAGAACAATGCAGTAACTCACCTCTATTGCATTTGAAACCTGAGTTAGCACGGATACATCAGCACAATCTTGCATTCTTCCATGTAGGCTGACTCTCCTGATGTGAAAACAAGTCCTGAAATTTTCACTTTATTCTGTCATGAATGAGTGAAATCCTGGCAACAAAGAAATCAATAGGAAAAATTCCTGGAGGTCATTGCTGTCAGGGTGTTGCCACTAGATGCCAATTTCATTTTGTTAGTAAGAAAGAGTAAAGTGATGTCAGGTGCTTGCCTTTAGAAGCTGAGGTAGGGTGAAAAGCACAGCCTTATGTTTTCTTTGCAGGGGAGTGCAAAGGAAATTAATGCTTGGATGTTATAGTCCAAGAAGCTTTTGTGTTTCTGCATAGAAACTTGGTTTCTTAGTTTAGGCACCCAAATTAGGTATTTCATATTAAAGCATATAATCACTCTTGTTGTTGTGGAAACTGCACATTAATTTTATATCTGTTCAGCTTTTTCCTGGCCTGAAGATTACACACACCAGCTATTTGTTATCTGTTCTGTTTCTTTACACTGTCTTCTAGACTATGTAAAATGTTCTTTCCCTTTATGGAAAGAACTTCACTTTTTCTGAAGTTGAATTTTTTAAAAATCAATCTAGCTGCAGGATAGCCTTTTAGCTCTGGTTCACCCTCGCACAAGATCTTCCTGTAGCTTTTAAGTTTGAAGTCAAGTCTTCTTACCTTGGAATCTGCCTGATGGGGCTCATACTGTGCTTGCAGCAAATTTGCATTACATCTTTTTTCTAGGGACTTTACCTTTTCTTTTTTGGTACTTCGAAGAAGGCCAACAACATTAAGAAGTCTAGTGCCATTTTAGTCTTCCCAGGAGAAAGCTTCCTTATTCTTTACAAATACTGGTGCCTGGATGTTCCTGTAACACAAATTTCTTCTTGCAGTTATCTTTGTTCATTGTTTGTGTATCTCATTTTCCTAGCCCAGGAAATGGGTTGCAGAATGAAACCATTACACATTTGATGCCAACCTCCTGCACTGCCCATCACCTCACTGAGGGAATTGGGATGGACAGAACATTACCTGCGGTGAAAATAATGGCAGTTGAGACTTGCAAGTGGGAGAGGGTAGGAGTTTGTCTTGGGCTGAGCCTGGGGAAGGGGGAAGAAAGCTGTTTCCACAAGTGTTTGTTTAATTACTTACGTTTCCTTTTTCCCAATACCTGAATAAGTCATTAGAAGTGTTAATTTGCAATAAATTAAATTAAGTAAAAAAGTAATTCCCCGAGTGATGGGACTGCTTTGCCTGTGACAGTATTTAATTTCTTGAGATCTGGAGGCAAAGTCCACAAAGAAACTTGGGCTCAGTTGTTTTGTTGTACTTTGGTTTTGCTGCCTAGTTTCCCTAGGACATTCCAGTGGTACAGAGTTGGAGATAGCTGGGCAGGAACAGCTATTTTTGGACATTCATCTGGGAATAACTCCTATCTAGTTTATAACCTTTGGCTAACCCAAACCTCTGTCCTCTTGCCAGGTGACAGAACTAAGACTTTCAAGTATCTTCATGTGTACTTAGTTGTACTCTTAGAAATTGCCTTGGACTTCTGACTGCGAGGACTATCAAGCAGTGTGATACTGTGCAGCTTCATCCTTGGAGGTTTTAACAGCTCAACTGAAAAAAGTCCTGAGTAACCTGGTCTGACAACCTCAGCTGTTCAAAGCTTACCTTGTTTGAACCAGAGGTTGGTCTAGAGACCTCCTGAGAAGTTTTCCAACCAGAATTACCGTACAATCATATATTAAGCGGCCAGGTGCAGGTTTACGAACATGGAATGAAACAAGGTCAGAGAAGGCACATTGCCACACTATGGCAATAAGCTGAATAACAGATGACGTACTGAAGTAGGATATATAAAATAGTTTGGAACTTAAAATTAATATTGCCAAAAATTTGCCATACTTAGTTTGTTTATTTGTTTCCAACTTTCAGTAAGTAAATGCTTATCCCATATGCATTCTGAGTCTCTTTTCTAATTTTCTTTGGTCTCTTCTGCTCTTCTCTTGTTCTCACTTCAACAACTCCCAAAAAGCTTTCCTTATCTTCTCTGCTTTGTCCACTACACTATTTTTTCTTCCAATGAGAAGAGATGGTATCACCTGTACAAGAAAATGGAAAAGCAACATCTTTATTTGGAAAGGGAGAAAAAATCTAAACGACTTTAGCTGTTCTGAGGCAGCTAAGAAGATACCGAACCTAAATCAACATCCTGATTTGTAACAACTTTTAATTGGATAGCCTACAGGCTAGAGCATTTTTAAAGCAAATGCTTCATTTCATAGAACCATAGGATGGTGTAGGTTGAAAGGGACCTTAAAGATCATCTACTTACAACCCCCCTGCCATGGGCAGAGAGACCTTCCACTAGACCAGGTTGCTCAAAGCCCCATCCAACCTGGCCTTGAACACTTCCAGGCATGAGACATCCACAACTTCTCTGGGCAAGTGGTTCCACTGTCTTGCCACCCTCTTACATCTAATCTGAATCTACTGTCTTTCAGTTTAAATCTATTACCCCTTGTCCTATCACTACATGGCCTTGTAAAAATTCTCTCTCCAACTTTCTTGTAGGCCTCCTTTAGGTACTAGGAGGCTGCTCCCTGGAGCCTTCTCTTCTGCAGGCTGAACAACCCCAACTCTCTCAGCCTGTCTTCACAAGAGAGGTGTTCCAGCCCTCTGATTAATCAATTTTTGTGGCTGTTCTCTGGACTTGCTTCGTGCCCTTATGTTGGGGGACCCAGAGCTGGACACAGTACTCCAGGTGGAGTCTCATGAATCAGGGGGGAGAATCACCTCCCTTGACCTGCTGGTCACGCTTCTTTTAATGCAGCCCAGGATACAGTTGGCTTGCTGGGCTGCAAGTGCACATTGCTGGCTCATGTTGAGCTTCTCATCGATCAGCACACCCAGGTGCTTCTCCTCAGGGCTACTCTCTGGCCATTCCCTGCTGAGCCTGTATTTGTGCTTGGGATTGCCCCAGCCCAGATGTAGGACCTTGCACTTGGCCTTGTTGAACTTCATGAACTTCTCCAGCCTGTCCAGGTCCCTCTGGATGGCATCGCTCCCCTCCAGCGTGTCTGCTTTATGTACATTCCAAGACCCAAGAGGAGCTTCTTGAGAAGAGCTGAACTCAGGCAATGAACCTGCTTTCATATGAGCATAATGACCCTAACAAAAATGAAAGTGCAGCAAAGTAAGCCTTTGAGGGGACTTGCAATAGCAGAAAGGCATTCTACCAGTTTGAGGTAAGAAGGCTCTGTGCAGATATTCCTCCCCTCCCCCTATAAAAACAGTATGTAATTACCAGCCCTGAATCCAGCAGCAGGAAGTAACATTTCACAGAGTTTCAAAATGCAACTTGATTAGTCTTTTAACGTTAAAATTAAAGCTGTGAGAGCTCAGGAAGACCTGCCAGCTCAGCAGACTCCTAGGTTTGTTTGCTTAAAATAAAGTTTTTTCTATTCCTTTTGCTGTGATTAAGATGAACTTAGTTAAAACAATGAAAAAATAGAACAAATTTAGGATAGCTTGAGGTTCCTATAAATTAGAAGAGCAAGAGATTAGTGAGAATAAAAACAAGACTAGAGGGAGAGGTTAATTTGTTTTTGATATTTAACATGTATAAACAAAACTATTCTTACATGAGAAGCTGGATGTCTGAGCACCAGAACCTGTATTGTAATTCTGATTTGCATTGACACTGAATTTACTTTGAGGAGGAGATAATGTTGTTTATATTTAAATATAATGAATGGTATTTAAGTTTGAATATTATAATCTTGTCATGCATCTGTCACCGTAGGGTCTTCATTTCTTTTGTTCTTTACCACAGTCTTTGTTGTAAATTTTCAGGTTCGCACTTAAAGGTGAATGATATGTTGCATGTCTACCCTAATTTGAGTTATATGTTGCACTATCTTTTTCCTTTCCTGTGACAAGGGTATGAAGAGTTTTGTATATTTATTCAACTGTTGAATTCCTCACTGGCATGGGTCTAATACTGCAAACTGTGATTAGCAAGGTGAAGACAGTCTGCATTACCTCTTATGTTGAAATTACCAGTATAGATATGCATTAGATCCAGAGAAGCTGTAGAAAATAATATGACATGGCATTAGTATGTTCACCATCAACGCTGCATGTGTGGTTCTAGTCCCTGACATATTCCTATGATGAATTTGTAGTTGCCTGAGATGTACAATGTATAAATGGTCAGTGTATATTGTCCAGAGAGAGAAAGAAGCGTCTTTTGTAGTATCTTTTGTTATCTTTATGCTAGATGTTGCTTGTATACTGCATCGATTAGAAAACCTGAAATATGTATTGCTTTACTATAAGCACTGGCTCTTGAAGCTAAAGTAATAGACAAAACCAGTCCTAGCATACAGTCAGAAGAAAATATTCATGTTGAGACTTTACTTTCTACATCCGCTAATTACATTTTTTTTTGCATTTCTCAAAGACTCAAACCCATGTAGCAATGAACTTCAGGGTTCAAAAGACATGGGCTGTTTAAGATTGGCTGGGTGCTGAATTTTAGAGTAGAGAACTCGCCCCTTACTCCAGAGGTGTTGCCTGGATACATTCACATCTTTTACAGTCTTATAAAAGACAAACTGAAAATACAAATAAACAAATATAGCCATTCAAAATGTAAATTTCATTTGGAGTAAAATTAGACTATACAATCTTTCTCCCAGCTCAGACCTATACAGCATGCAATTTGTAATAAATGATGGGGAAGTAGCAGAGAGACTGCAAAATCTCCCCATCCGCTGCCACTCAACTGCAACCATTCATAAGCATACATACATAACTACACTGAGATATTAGTTGTCCTAATCTTCCAATTTCTTTTCTTTTTTTCTCCTCAGTCATTTTTGTTATGTGTTCATCCAATCAGTTCTCGCTTATATTTTGGTGCAAACCGGAGAAGTCAGCCTAGAAGACTGATCTTCATATTTTCACATAAATTAACTGTTGGCAAGTGTTGACATGGCACAATACACTACTATGTACTTGCTTAGATCTTGAAAGTGTTACAGCTCTAGAAGATGAATGTTTTCTTAGGCTAGTTGCTTTGCTGATAAAGGAGAGTAAGTTGCCCAGGGCAGAACAATGCAGTAACTCACCTCTATTGCATTTGAAACCTGAGTTAGCACGGATACATCAGCACAATCTTGCATTCTTCCATGTAGGCTGACTCTCCTGATGTGAAAACAAGTCCTGAAATTTTCACTTTATTCTGTCATGAATGAGTGAAATCCTGGCAACAAAGAAATCAATAGGAAAAATTCCTGGAGGTCATTGCTGTCAGGGTGTTGCCACTAGATGCCAATTTCATTTTGTTAGTAAGAAAGAGTAAAGTGATGTCAGGTGCTTGCCTTTAGAAGCTGAGGTAGGGTGAAAAGCACAGCCTTATGTTTTCTTTGCAGGGGAGTGCAAAGGAAATTAATGCTTGGATGTTATAGTCCAAGAAGCTTTTGTGTTTCTGCATAGAAACTTGGTTTCTTAGTTTAGGCACCCAAATTAGGTATTTCATATTAAAGCATATAATCACTCTTGTTGTTGTGGAAACTGCACATTAATTTTATATCTGTTCAGCTTTTTCCTGGCCTGAAGATTACACACACCAGCTATTTGTTATCTGTTCTGTTTCTTTACACTGTCTTCTAGACTATGTAAAATGTTCTTTCCCTTTATGGAAAGAACTTCACTTTTTCTGAAGTTGAATTTTTTAAAAATCAATCTAGCTGCAGGATAGCCTTTTAGCTCTGGTTCACCCTCGCACAAGATCTTCCTGTAGCTTTTAAGTTTGAAGTCAAGTCTTCTTACCTTGGAATCTGCCTGATGGGGCTCATACTGTGCTTGCAGCAAATTTGCATTACATCTTTTTTCTAGGGACTTTACCTTTTCTTTTTTGGTACTTCGAAGAAGGCCAACAACATTAAGAAGTCTAGTGCCATTTTAGTCTTCCCAGGAGAAAGCTTCCTTATTCTTTACAAATACTGGTGCCTGGATGTTCCTGTAACACAAATTTCTTCTTGCAGTTATCTTTGTTCATTGTTTGTGTATCTCATTTTCCTAGCCCAGGAAATGGGTTGCAGAATGAAACCATTACACATTTGATGCCAACCTCCTGCACTGCCCATCACCTCATTGAGGGAATTGGGATGGACAGAACATTACCTGCGGTGAAAATAATGGCAGTTGAGACTTGCAAGTGGGAGAGGGTAGGAGTTTGTCTTGGGCTGAGCCTGGGGAAGGGGGAAGAAAGCTGTTTCCACAAGTGTTTGTTTAATTACTTACGTTTCCTTTTTCCCAATACCTGAATAAGTCATTAGAAGTGTTAATTTGCAATAAATTAAATTAAGTAAAAAAGTAATTCCCCGAGTGATGGGACTGCTTTGCCTGTGACAGTATTTAATTTCTTGAGATCTGGAGGCAAAGTCCACAAAGAAACTTGGGCTCAGTTGTTTTGTTGTACTTTGGTTTTGCTGCCTAGTTTCCCTAGGACATTCCAGTGGTACAGAGTTGGAGATAGCTGGGCAGGAACAGCTATTTTTGGACATTCATCTGGGAATAACTCCTATCTAGTTTATAACCTTTGGCTAACCCAAACCTCTGTCCTCTTGCCAGGTGACAGAACTAAGACTTTCAAGTATCTTCATGTGTACTTAGTTGTACTCTTAGAAATTGCCTTGGATGAACTTTCATTCTATGTGTGTATTACAAAATTTTAATCACCAGACAATAATTTTATGCCTTGTATCCTAATTCTCTACTGGTTTGCACCTCACGTATTAATTTGCACATATGCAGAGTGAAATTAGGTGTTAAATGAAACCAGTCCAGTTTGGTAACAAATTGCATACCCTTTGAACAGGTGTAAATTATTGTTATGAAATGCAAAGGAGTAGGGAATTAAGCCCTTTGTGGCAAAATGAAATGGTTTTGTCTGATCGCTTTCCCATGATGTGGAAAATATAAAACATCTTTTTGCCTGTCTTTATAGTTATTAAAGCATCTACATGTATCATCAGATGATACCAGCCAATAATCAATATTTAGGGCCTGAAATTATCATCTTTCTTAAGATACTAACAACCAGCACAGTATTAGTTCTTCAAAGAAAATATTTTTATTTAAATAATGACAGTGTAAGCACCAAAATTTTTGTCAAAATAACTTTTTCCTGAGATAACAACCATTGATTACTAGGTGGGAGTGGTATCCTGTGGCTTCCAAAACTAATATTGACTGTATTCTGATGAGTAAATTGCACTAAAAACCAATTTTGATATATACTGTTTTTAATGTAGCATTTAATATCAGTTTAGAATTCAATACATAGTGAAAATAAGTATTCACAGAATCATAGAAATATTGGCTGGAAGGGTCATCTAGTCCAATCTCCTGCTCAAAACAAGACTATTGCCAACATTAGATAGTCAGCTATGGCATCTTAATGCAAAAAGAGGGTATATAGGAAGAGGAAACTAGAAGAGGTGCCAAAGGAAGATACTATAAAAGCATTGCTTGAACACTTGGGGATGAGATCCTTAAGGCCAAGCTTAGCTGGAGCTAAAACTAGGTAGGAACATAACAAGTAGCCACAAATTATGCTACAAATGTGCCAGTAACAAAAGGAAAATGTAGGTCTGTCGATGAAAGGGTCTAATCCTGTATTATGCTATTTCTGAAGCTTTTCATTTGCCTGCAGTTGACTAAGCAACAGCATAAGCATTCTTGATGGCTAGATTCACAATGTAGTATTGCATTCATGAATCAAATACTACCTTATTTTATCTAGCTGTTTTGCAACCTGCTTTTAGTTTGCAATATCAAGTTCTGTGTATGCCAGTAAGACCAGAAATGGATTTGAAAACTTTTTCCTTTCTTTATTTCTCCTTTGTGACTAATTATACCTCAAGTTAAAATAGCACTCTACACCAGTGAGGAAAAAGTAATTTGTTATCATTGTGGAATACATTGCAGTTATCAAAGTTGTATGTTTCCTGTTGATATTAGGCTATAGCTCGTGACACTTCAGCTGGTTACATCTTAGTGGAACTGTGTGAGTTTCCATCGGGCAAGGATTTGACCCTCAAAAAAATAAACCAAAACCAAGCCTCAATTTGCTAGGTGGTAATGCATTAACAGATTTTTATTAAGACTTCTGGAGATTTTTTCATTAAAACAATTAAATAAAAACAAAGTAATTCTGATGTTTACAAAATATTTAGCATTCAATATAATTGCTTCAGTAACTTATTTTTCCCCATTGTCTCAACATCTCTAATTAATTTCTTCCTCTTATCTGTGAGTAAAGGTCCTTCTCCGTGCTTAAAAAGGAAGGTATCCAATCATCCTGTTTGATACTCAGACAACATTCTCTTTCTCAGTGTTTTTAGTGTTTCAAAAGAAAACGAGGAATCAAATTCTCTTGGAATTTGGAAAGAAAACATCTCTCTGGCTTTATGCTGAATGCTGCATTACAGTCCCTTTGTTGCTTTGCTCCTGTACTTGGAAAAGTTTGAATTTCCCAGTGATGTCAGTATTGGCAAAGATGTTGAATTATTGTTAAAAAGGAACACCAAAAGAGGTTCTTAAGTCGCTACAGTTTTTTGTTCAGTGATTGTTTCCATTATTATAGCACAAGCCCGTGGGAAATGACTTTCAGCAGTTTTTGTGTGCAAGCGTGCTCTCGCTCTCTTTCTTCCTGTGTTTGTTCATGCTCTCTCTCTGACACTCACATACTATTAGCCTTAATTTAGAGAAAAAAAACAACCCTGAAAGCTTTGAAAAATAACTAACAGAATCTGGAACATGCATCTGACAACAATAAGAACAGGTTTCCTATTTGATTATACCTGTCCTTTATTAAGAAATAAGATGTCCTGTCTATCTTTTAGGTTTTGTGGTGTGATTATTTAATGTTTATAGCTATTTATCAAATACTGTTTCACGTAATGTGTGTAAAGTGCTTTAGGTGAGTGCCCCATTTTTCCATTCTCCGTCAGTGTTCTACAGCCAATGACTTAATGATATCAATTAGTTAGCACTTAATTCTGTATTCCTTATTTTCAGTCTATGAAATAGGGGCATGATTTCTTATCTGTGCATCTTGACAATCAAATATACTTTCAAAGCTTACAGTTTACTCTCTAGTTTGGCCTAAAAGTGAAAGGCCAAAAATATTCTGAACAAAGAAAAGCAAAGTCATTATGAACAAACATCCTTTCAATATTGCAGCAAGGAAAGAA
The DNA here is from genome assembly GCF_000708025.1 of Charadrius vociferus. Lineage (NCBI taxonomy): Eukaryota > Metazoa > Chordata > Aves > Charadriiformes > Charadriidae > Charadrius > Charadrius vociferus. The sequence continues at coordinate 211,779 of NW_009649187.1, forward strand.
AATTAATTGGTAGAGCTACCAAAGGTGGACATAAAAAGGCAATACCACTAGAAAAAGCCCACTGAACTACTTCAGCTAAACACTTGGCCAGTAACTTGTAAGACTAAGCTGCTAGCAATAGTTTGAAGTCTTCAAAGGTATAATGGCCTGAACTTTATAGATGCTTGAATTTGCAGTGTTTTACTAAAAGGAAATTCAAAAATAAAGTATTAAGAATGTTAGGACCTCTAGTCTATTCCTGTTAAAATTCATGTGTTTTGCTGTGACTTTCAGTGAAAATCAAGTGTTTATATTGCCACTGGTAATCACTATGTTACTAGTACTGTAACACTGACTAAATTAATACTGATAATGCCTACAACCCTAGTGCTTATGTTGTTCTAAAACTACTTTCAATATGAATAAATGATTGGAGTAAAAAATGTGTAGATATTTAGAGGACAAATACTTTTGAAAATGTGTATTCTACCCAGTACCATAAAATCACAGATTATATGCAGCAGGTTTTCTGTCTGTCATCTAAAAGAAGTTTATTAGTTCCAGAGCCTGCCATGACTAAGAGCTGTCATTCCTCATCAACTCCAGCTCTGAAACCCAAAGCTCAGACAAGACAAGGTGACTGTCTTGTTAGAAAAGTCCCTGAGGGCGTTTGGGTGATTATCATACTCTGAAGGGCAGCCTAGTTCCTCTAGATAAGTAACTTCCTTAAGGCCTGCTTTTCTAGGAATTAGCACAGATCTGCTTACTGTGGGCTTCATAGCAGATAAAAACATCTTTCCAAGAGTCAATCAGAGCTTTTAAATAAAAACATGACAACATAACTTAGAGGAACTCTTGGCAGAACTCCACAGCTTGGTGTCATTTGAGTATTCGAATGAAGATACTAGTTGACGTGCAAGCAGAGTAGAAACTGCTGCCAAGACAAGGTTTGGACAAAACTCCTGTAGGTATATTTTGCAAAGCGTCTTCAGAGTGGGCAACCTTTTCAAGCTTATCAGAAGCTACAGCTGTTATTTGTCTAGAATATAGAATAGCCCAGGTTGGAAGAGACCTCCAAAGATCATCTGGTCCAATCTTTCATGAGAAAAGGAGCCTAAATAAGATTATCTAGCACCCTGTCCAACTGCATCTTGAAAATCTCCAGCAGTGGGGATTCTATCATGTCGCTGGGGAAGTTGTTCCAGTGAACGATCGTTCTTACTGTATTAAGCTGTGAAGTTTCTTTCAATTATTAATAATCTGCCTTACACACCAAGAAGATCTTTTAAGGTATTAATTTCTTCCCCTCTAGTTAAAGTCTGACTAGATAGGCCTAATTATTTCAGTTATTAAAAAGTTTAATAAAACTGTTAAATCCAAATAAATCTGTATTTCTGATTTCCTGAATTGAAAGGTATTAGATGAAAGAGATTTATTTCATGAGTTGGAAGGTTTCTAGGTTTATTATTTCTGGAGAAGGCTTGAGGAAAGCATGGAGGACTTGAAATTAAGACATGCAAAAGCTGCATTTAAAATAGACGCTGTTTTTGGTAATACGATTATGTTTACACAGTAGGAATAGCTTACTAAGGAGATGTCATAATGACTGTTTCCAGCAAGTGTGAAGTAATTGGCTTAAGTAGCCACTTGATGTCATCCTGGTGCTACAAAATTTGTCTAAAAACCATTTAAAAACCTTTGATTCAAAGAAAATGATTGTTTCAGTGAACTTTGCTCATCTATGTTCCTACATTTTTTTTTCCCGTTCTCTGCAAATCTTTGCACTTTTTTTGTTTGTTTTCCCTCTGTGGTCATGCAGGGTCTGTTTAAGAAGCTTTCTGACAGAATGCTTAGTCTCTTCTTTTTTCTTTGACTTGAAATATCTGCAAATTTTTCAAGAAAATGTGACTCACGTTTATCCCTCACGTAGCTAGGTTGATATCATTTGTTATATTAAGTTGGCCCAAATACTCTATCAATGCTATATGAAAAATGTATAGGAAATCTTTCAAGACTTAGAGTGACTTCCAAGATCATTCAGCTGCGTTATGCCACCCCTGTCCTTTTTTTCTGACCAACAATAAAACTTTACAAAGACAGTTATTTTTTTTTTCCAGGAAAAGTTGTTTAATGTTTTCTCCTCGGCATCCAACTTGATATAGAGGAGCAGAAGATCTCATTTGATCATTGTGCATTTCTTTGGTGGGGAGGGGAAAGGGTGGAAAGGATGTCTGTCTCTTAGAGAAACAATAGGATTCAGAACAAAATTTTATATGGTGTTTCTGGGAATTCATTTTCTCTGACACTTTTGCCAGGGTAAAATATCTCTGATGTCTTGAAGTATACTTCTTTCTCTTATCATTCTTCCTCCTTCCACCTAGGTAGATTCCCTAGTTCAACTAATTTTCTACCATTTTTTTAATTTCCTATGACTTGTTCTTTTCTCTTAACTCATCCTGTTCTTTATAATTGTTCTTGGTTCTGTGACTGCTAGGACTGTATTTTCTGTCATACAATTTGCAATATTTTCCCACACTACTCCCCTGGAGTTTTAAAATGTTTGCTTTGGCAGTCTGCCACTTTGTTTTCATGACTATATTACATTTACAAGAGATTACAAGTTTGTGTTGTCATTTGAAACTTCCACAAATTATACCTCATTATTGTCTACTGTGGAAGATAATTTACAGTCTGTAAACTGATACAAGAATATCTTGGTTTTTAAGTTCAAGGAATGAACAAGTAAGTGCACAGGCTCGCTGGTAATCTGAGAAACCCTATGTAAGAAACTGTTACTTGTATTCCTGTGCATGTTTGCGATCCCAATGCCTTCTCTGACAGCTGCCTAAGAAAGATAAAGAGACTGAAAGAGTCCAGATAGGTGTTAAGAAAGTGATTAAAGTTATAATAGTACTTCTATAGGAACAGAGAGAGATTGAAAAGAACCAGGATGATTCAGTCTGAATAAGATGAATAATAGGGATTAGACTGAGGTGAGAAGATTAGTAAGAAATGACTACTGTCTTCTTTTTAGTCGTCTCCAAGTATGAAGTAAGGAGAGAAAGTGAAAATAAAGGACAAAGGGACTTCTTTTTCCTGGAATATAATCATTCATTGACATTTGCTGCTTCAGGAGGTCATTGAGACAAGTCAGGAGCTGATTGTAGCCACCTTTTAAGAGTTCATGAAGAGCAATTAGTAGAAAATTTTTCTTTTGAGTACTTTGCAAAACACTACTGAATAAATGGAATACAAGTACAAAGCCAAGGATGTAGAGCACAATGCTGTATGAAAAATAGGAGGCATATGAATTAAACAGATTACCTCTACTTGAATTCCCACAATTATTTATGGCCACAACAGCTTTTTTGGTTGTCAGAGTGGGGATAAATATGGTTGTCTTCATCCAGGTTTATAGATAAACACTTTTCATTTGCTCTTCTCATTGACAGCAATTTGGGTAAGACTCATTTGTTCAACCTTGAATACTTACAGTGTAAATATTTGCAAATTTTAAACCCTTTTGAAGATTTCAATGAATGGAAATAGATATTTATAGGGCATAATTTGTATTATGTTGCCTAGATGTCTAAAATAGGTCAGATGAACTGTGTTCTAGAAGTGAATATTTCTTCTCCTGATTACTTCTTATTGAACAAATCTAGACAATAAACTTATATGCAGGTAGCTACAATGTAATCATTGGTGGTGAGATGAATCTCATATTGATCGCTGCTTACAGTTGCTCATAACTGTCTTTTATAGTTGCAGTCTTGCAAAACGTTGAGAGATTATCTACAGCCTCTTCTGCTTCTACTTGGTGTCTCCGTTCCATAAATTCTTCTATATTCACTCCTGCAAAAGTGCTATTACAAAATCAGATAGCTTTTATAATTGTCGGTGATGGGTTTCATCAGATATTTATGCAATCAGTCCTCTGTTTATATGACAAAGTTTTAAAATGGGACTATTTTTGATCTGCTAAAACCGTTGTGCACAAGAGTTAGCTTTTTTGTGTTTTTCAAAATTCAGACAGTAATATGTTTAATTGACATTCAGGCTTAGTGACTTTCCAGTTGCTGTTAATCCACATAGAGTTCTCATCTATCTAATTATAGTCTGCATACTGCAACTGAATTTTGTAAAATATACCTCTGTTCCTGTACACAATATCTGGTGTCTCAAGATTGAATCTCATTTATGCAGTGGAAACTCAAAAAAGGTGTAGATGCAATTTGATACTATGTATTTTACCTGAATGTAAGTGCAGATGAGAACCTGGCTTCTAACGGAGGCAGATGGCCAGCTACCAAAAGCATTTTAGTATCAGTTTGATCACTTCAGGCATGCATGGTTACTTATCTGTCTACCTAAGGCTTTGTATGCAACAGATTGCCTTGTAATCTTGAATGATTCATCTTCGCTACACTTCCATGAAATAGGACAACTGCATTTTCTAAGTGAGGGCAACCTGTAGTTGTTCCATAGTGCCTCATGTATACTGGAAGGAGAGTGTTTACTTAGGGCACTATTCCATTCTTCTGATTGATATCCTACAGAAAAATTCTGGGATTCAGAGATGCTTAAGTGACTTGTCCAAGATTGCACAGAAAACAGAAGTCTTGCTATATCAACACTGTTAATACTGTTAGACCTAAATGGTTCTTAGCTGTATGTAGACAGTTATTAATTTGTCATTGCAAGATTTTGCCAGCATTGATGAATCTTAAATGTAAACTCTTCTGTGCTTCAGTAGTTTAGAACATTTTTCATAGATCAACCAAAAAAAGTTTAAAAATTTGGCATGTGTAAACTTAGCTAATTTAAGCATTTAGATGACTTTGAATAGTTAAAAATTTTATGTCCTGGATTAATAGAGATTTGAAATGAGAGAAGATTTTCTCAGTTCATACAAAGAATGAAAGCAGAGAAATGACAAATTGATGTATGAGAAGCAATATATGAGATGTGACTGATAAATTATCTTCTGATATGTTAATGGATTCCAGATAAAGAAGTTGGCAATATGATGATTTATTGAGATTTTAATAAAGCAAATTAAAAATTGAAAGGTGATCTGAGTGAAAGAATCCCCAGGAATCTTTTGAAAAAATAATTAGGAGTTTGAACATTTAAAGAGGCTTTTTATAGACACAGACCCTGATATTCACATATACACACATTTGCATTTTAAATAGATAAATCTGAAAAACCTACTGAGCTTACAGTCAGTACCTGTTCTCCTTCTACTTACATAGAAATAACAAATTTTAAAATACTTATTTAAAAATATGTACTGCGCACTTGCATGCACTAAAAAAAATCCACATTTAGTGCCAGCATCTTTTCGGTCACCCAGAAAATCCTGCATACCTATTTGCCACTGATGAGTAAAGATAATACACAGACAGACTCAAAAATACTTGAACAAATTTAGATATTTGTGATTAAAACTTTGCTTTAGTCAAAAGGAAACAGTTACGTAGGAATTTCTTCAAGGAAAACTAATTCTGAAGTGCTATTTTTTCTATTTTGCTTTCCCACAAGAAACACAAGCAACTACCTGTAGAAAAAATAAGAAACTATCGCTGTGGCAGGAATAAAAAAGTAATTGTAGCTGTCAGCTCGGACTGCTAGTTATTCTAATTAATAACTGGGTGAAACTTGTACAGCTGTGTCTTTAAAATCCAAGAACAGCCACCATGACTTCAGTTTGTCTTATTCTTATTGGCTCAGCATCAGATTCAACATGTTTGGTTGTTAATATACTTATTGTCATTTTCTATCATTAGAAGCATATTATATAAAATAAGTTATATTTCTAAACCCATCAGTATTCTATTTAACTACAGTGAGTATTCAAACAACATGGATTAATCTTGAGAGGGAAAAAAATAATCTATCTAAAAATAACAATGTAATGGATGAGATTCAACACACTCAAATAATATATTTACATAAAATACATGAGAAACAGTACCCCACTTCATTTTATCTATCTAATGATCTCCTTATATGATACATCAATTTTTTCTTTACTGTTTAACTCATTATTTATTTTCTCTTTTTAAAAAAATCTATTTAGCATTTGTTGATCCCCCCAGCATCTAAGTAAATCTGCATCTTACCACAAGAAATTTTAACTTTTTCCACATGATATATGCCCACTGTTTTATATGTTTTATGTTATGTATGACAGCAATGCTTTTAATATTGCCTTCTACTGTGGGGTTGGAAATTTCTCGCAGTACAGAAGCTCTGTTGAATGTCTGCTTTTGGAACAAATAAATGCATGTCTTTCTCCCTTTTCAGACATTCCCAGTAGTTTGATTTCCCCCCCCATTATTGAAAGACATGGATCCATTTCATTTAAGAAATTTGGAAGAGAACTTATTTTCTGTTCCATTTTTCTTTGTCAAGGTTTATCAGTAGATCAGACTGATAAATCACCACCGATACACCACTACAGAGAACAGGCTACCTGTCCCTAGGGATGTTTTGCCCATAGCAGAGGTACATCGACAGTATGGCTGTGTTCCATCTGTGAGGTTCAGGGAGCTGTTTAGGGAATGATACAGTCTTTGTGACTATGTATTGATTGCTGCAGGATTATGTACATAAAGGATGCTAACATTGATTCACATCAAGAGGCATTGTCTGCAAAGGAAGTGTGACTTTTTTATTTTTATTTAAAATTCTATAGCATCAGGTAAAGAAATTGTCCCAACAGCACTTGCCTTTACTTTTTGCAAAATTTTCCCTGGTTAAACATGCATCCGATTTAGCTACTGCTGAAGGAAGTCACAGTAAATTAACAGCTGGCCAGTAAGCCTGGAGCTTTGAAGAGAAAAATGCTCCTTCCTCTTTACAAAAAGCTCTGAAACAATTTAGTTTCTCTTCAGTTATTTGGTCACAGTGATTAACGTATAGATGGAGGAGAGGTTAGGATCTACCAGCATAAACTGCTGAGTTCTGAAGACTAGAATGAAAGTTCGCATTGTAATTTTTTGCAAAGTGCCAGAGTATAAGCGTTTGGTTGAGGATAAACTAAAAGATTATTGTGAAAGTTTTGCTTCCCAGCACTTGATCTTTCATTTGCTAATGGTTTTATAAATGCAAACTTCGTGTCATTCCCATCCATAACAGACTTACTAACTTCTAGGAATAATTCATCAGAAAACACAAGCACGTTAGCTATCAAATCAGACATTTATTAAATTATGTAATTTATACCTCATTCTCACAGGCAGAATACCTGACAGTATTGGAGCATGAATATAGCTCTAATCTGATGTAACTCCTTTCTTGCATAAACATACAGGAAATCTTCATGACTGAGTAATACCAAAAAATTTAAGTAATTTAAAGAACACTTTAGGGCAGAGATTGGAAATTTGGAGTTTCTGTTTAAAATGTTGCACAAACCTTTTTAAAGAACAGGACATCTCATTATAAAGAAAAAAAGACTTTAAAGACTATGTAGCACTGATTATTATTAACAAAAGAATATATCCCCTATATTAACAGAAATGGTTGTTCATACAGTTTGTTCTAAATGTTTTAAGTTCCTACCACGAGCCAAATTCAGGTTAAAGTAGCAGAAAAATTTGGCTTTCAATTATGCTATGTAGCATAAAATTAAATGAGGATCTCATGAGTAGAGGGTGGTCCCTGAGATTTATAACTGTTTACCTTACCACCTTTTTGCATCATCTTCTCTCTGATACTGCAGATATCAGATAATTTTCCAGCCAATTAGCTAGAAAGAGGAAGTGTGTGATGAATCTCTCTCCAGCTTTTCCAGCTCCCATGTTTGAAGTGCAAGTCTCAAGGTAACTGCTCTTTTTTCCCCAAAAGTTTCACCTATTGGAAGTTTGGGAATGTATTAGTGTAAGTATCTTGGCTTATTATTTTTTAACTAAAGAAGACGCCTATGTTTTCTGGTTGTAGAGAAAAGCACGGATATATGACAACAGAACACCCTGAAGACTTAAAAATGGTAGGTAAAATCAAACTGAATAGTATAATGAAACCTATGATTTTTCTTTCAGTCTTGCATTTCTTTGGGACTGGCTTATTTTTCTAAACCTCGTGGGGTGGCAGATAGTGCCAGTATACTTTTGAACCTAGTTATTTTCTTGCCTGTTTTTACCTAGCATTGTGTCTCGCAAGGGTCTGATTTGGTTCCTATACTTGCATGTAAAGCACAAACTGACTTACCAAGAGTTTGCGAGCAAGATGGCCTGAGTTATCGTTAGCATAATCTATATCCAGTTGCAGCTAAAGAAGACATGCAATTGTTTTCCACTGATATGAGTAAAGTACGTGATAAAAAGACGAGATTAGCTAAAACAGAATCCCTGCAGATCTAATTTATCATGATTGGTTCAGGCAGGAGGTCTGAAGAAAGTGTTATTTCCCTAGGCCTTCTGAATTGTGATGAGGTATAATTCCTGCAGGCCAGCAGGTTGTGCAGTCTATGTGCTGTTATTGACCAGAGGCTGCAATTTAAGAACCTGAAGCCACTGTTAACTTTATTGCGATGAAAATGGCATCAAGCTCTGTTTAAATTCCCTGATGATAATCACGATGCATATCTTTGTGAAATGGCAGACAGATTAAAGAAATACATGCAATACATTGGGCAACTTGCATAAATGATCTATTGCCTGCAGCTGGTTCATTGTGTAGTTGTGTGTTAGTGTTGCAAGGAGAGATTAGCAGAAGGGAGCGTCAACTCTTCACAATGTTTTGCTATCTGTCTCAGCTGCCTGCTAGCCCAAGGTTTAAGATTTTTCATGTTAATATTTAAAATCCCAAGAGGATTGCATCCCAAGTGCATTTTTGAGCTTCTGATGCCCTGTATTCCATTTCAATCTTGACGGTTAGGAGAGAGAGATTTTGGGCCTGAGGGCTTTCTGAAATGGATTAAGCTGAGAGTATACAGTATCTTTTCCTCTGGAGTACTGGGTGTGTGGAACGTTTTCGCTCCAGAGCTCAAATGTGTCATAAATTTAGTATATTTAAAAATATGTTTTCCTCCGATAACCAGAAAGCTTTGTGCAACAATACTTTTAGTTGTAATTATTTCACTGTTAGTAGGTATGATTTAAAGTAGCAGACTAAGGAAGGAAGACTGCAGAAATGTTTTAATCTTATTAAAGATTCATCACTCTTTGCCTTGGACATTGCTCATGAAAAATTATTAATTTGACTTTTTCAGTTTACTTCACAGTGTTTTCCAGAATCTTTGAGAGGCTATTATGCTTGCTTATTTTAAATCATATTAAATACTTCAGACAAGTAAGATTTTTATCTCATAAAATGCACGAAGGGCAAGCTACTAAACATGCTGAGACTCTTTTGTTAAAGGTATCTTTATTACTCTGTATTTCATTTGCCTGTCATGGCTACAAGATGAGTAAATCCAAATTCATCCTTGCATCCAGCGAAATTCTGATGGGTTTACTTACCTTGAGCAGGACATAACTGTATCTGAGGTCCTACTGAAGACACAGGTAGTGTGAATAAAATATCAGAATAGAGCACATTCAAATCAATGGTCCAGATCTGCAACTTTAGCTCAAGTGTTATGTCTCTTATAGGTATGAGTTTTTCCTGGTCAGAGGCCACAGAATCAGTCTCCCATTTGTATTGTTTATTTTGATCTTCTTATCAATAAGGTACTGTAAATGCTAAAATGTTTATTCAGCCTTTTCTGTTGCTTTTACTTTTGGCATTGTATTATACTATGTATAAATTGGTTAGATAGAGCCTTACAAAATTTTTCGACAAGTACTACGTTTAAGGCAATTATGTAAAGTTTGGCAGTTGTTCTTGCCCAGCCTATTATCATTTTAAAAAATACTGCTGCACTGCCATTCCTTGATATTCAAAAAGATCTAAATGATCATTGGTGAACAGCAAAGAAATGGTCAGTGAACACAACTTTGAATCAGCAGCAGCAGCAAAAAAAAAATCTTTTTGTAATTCAGATAAAATGCTTTCTGAAGTAAAACAAAACTAATTAAAAATTTTCTTTGTCTTAGTGTTGAAAATAATACTATATTTATATTTATTTTATGAACTGGTGGCTTAATCAGCACTGAAGGTATGTTGGAAAGTATTAGAATATATTCTGTCATTTGGCTCAGCTTTAGGCAATTATACCTGTAAACATAATTACATGGTACTCTTTTAAACATATTGATCTCAAATTTGTGATGAATGAATCTGCAATGTGTTTTCCTGACACCTTTTTGAATTGAATTAATCCAATATTAAATTATTTTAGATGTGCCAGAAGCATCATCCTATTACTAATAACTTGAAATAGACAGTAGGAAATGCAGGTCCCTTCCTAGCATTGCCAGAATGCATCTCTGTGTGTATCCAGCAATCTGGGTGATATGTTGACAGAATGAGGCCAGCGATGCAAATAAAGGAATTCCCCCCCGCCCGCAGAAAATACACTCATTTATATATCAAGTTAGAGAATGTAGTTTATTGCTTGTTACTGACTAGAATTTTGACAGAAAAATCAAATTAAGAGAGAAATAGCTTCTATATTAGCATTACTATCAAATGTTTAATTTGTGCATTAAGTGGTAGGAGTATTTATGCTTCATAAAGTACAGTTATTTCATTTGGCTTATCAGCCACCTAACACTGAAGTAGCATTCTCTGCATATATACATTTTGGGCCAGATCCTTAGTTAGAAATTAGAGTAGTTTTACTGAAGTCACTGTAGATGATTGAAGTCAGTGCCACTTTACATTAGTGCAGCACATGAATACAAATGCTTCTCTTAAATATCAAATAAACACTTCCTTTTTTAAATGGAAGGTGAAGTTTTTTCCTATCCTCCAAAAATATCCTCAATTACTATGCTTGCTATGTGTATTAGGCTTAGATATTTTGTCTTAATTGCTTGCAAGTTTGTAATCTGATTCCCTGACATACTAACACAGCACAGAGACAGAATTTATTTATTTTTTAAAGCCATAGTATGTTCAGCTTTTACTTTTCTCAGATCGGGAAAAGTAAATTTAAGATCAAAACTATTTATTCCATGAAAGAGAAAAGCCAGAATTTATTAATAAATTAAAAACAACACAGAGAAGAATTTATAGATAGAGAAGAAAATCAAAGATAGTGGGTGACTGGCAGTGAAATAAACGTCCTGGGCTTTAGTATTACAGTGAGGAAATGTAATCCTGTTCCCTTTGATCATATCCAGATGATCAGGATAGGAAGTCATACAGGCATATATAGCCATACCCAATACTTATTTGATAAAAAGGAGTCATGGACAAAAGACCCTAATAAGATAACAAGCTTCTGTATTTTCTGCCTCATTGTACCTAGTAGCTACAGAAAGATGGATTAGTGTATTTTGTTTATACTTTTCTGGGTGGCTGTATTTGTCTACAATAATTACCATCTGTGGCAACAGCATTTTGGGGCAAAAATAATGGAAGACACAGCACTTAGTAAAAGAAATTAAATGGGGTTTCCAAAGTTAGTTTGCTGTTACCGATGGAATACATACTGCAATTTAGCAAAAATGTGTCCTGCAGGTAATATAAGGGGGCAAAAGGCACCTAACCACTCATTTCCCCACAAGCACCCTAAGAACCGGAAAAAAGAGATTGAAGCCTCAGTGCCTGTTTGATGGAAGGGGGAAACCACTCTTCCCAAACGCACAAAAGATGTTGCAAGCAGTCATTTGGATGGTGCAAGCAGTCATTTGGATGGCTGAACCAGCCCTGATCTCTCTATGTATAATTTGGACCACACAATACTCTGTATGATTCAGCAGGTACCCATTTTAAGTAACTGTAGTTTTATTTCATATGCCATTTTTTCCACTCGTGGAACTGTAAAACTTAGCTATCACCCTACCTAATCTTTGAATTTTTAATGCAAATGATTAATATTGTGAACTCTACACATACAACTTTGAAATCAGATGGCAAAAAAGGTATGAAAAAAGCTATGAAAATATTTTTTCAAGGGAGAGGCAGGAGGGTGCAACACAAGGCATAAAAGAACTAAAAAGGAAGTGAACAGTTTTCTAACGCTACTAAAAAGGTAGTAACTTTTGAATGGTAATTTCTTATTTGAGACACTGTAACCAAAATATTTTAACTTCTCAGATGAACTTGAATTTTAAAATTCCAAGTTTGTTATTAAACAAAGTAGAGACTTCCCCCCCCGAAAGGAAATGAAAGCACACAAAAAGTTTATTTTTGAAAAGTATGAAAGGCAGTTTACTTGAACCCTGTTCTACTATGCTTACTGTACATAAACAGGCCCTAAGTACATGTTCTATTAACCATTTTTTCCCAGAGAATCTGTTCATCTGTTTTATTCATTTTGTCATATGTGCACTTGACAAAAAACTTCAATCACATAAACATGGGTTGTCTGGCAAACACATAATGGATGAAGCTTACTTTGAATCTAAGACTACAATATCCGTTGTCTGCAAGGTGAAAATATTAAGAGCAGTATATGATGCTAGCTCACAGAAGATGCCTAGAGCACGGCCTAAACAGACTTCAGTGTATTAATATAGTAAATAATAAATTACAGATAGCTCATACTGGAACTGTTGCCCCTGGTTCGGTATGACTTCAACAGCATCACTTTAGTGCGCAGCTGTAGATCCTGCTTGTTTTTATTTTAGACTGAGTATATTTTGCAAGCTGTGTGTGATGAGGGAGTGTGTGTGTGTAGCTATAGCATATGTTGTTTATGAGCCTTTAATCTTTCTTCACTCAAGGCAGCAATGCACCTCCTGCAGTTTGCAGTGTTCCATCTGTGTCACTTGTCTTGACTTGTAGATTTGTATCTTGGCAGAGTTAGAGTATATCTTCAATCTTCTCATGACAGTTGCACAGCATTTTTCTAGGCTGACAGTCCTTGTCAAATCATCAACAAAACCGCTCTATCTAGTCCTGCTAATTCTCCATAAGGAATTTAAAAATGCCCAAGACTTAGTGGAGAGAATTGTTCCTTCCCATCCAATTTGCCTTAGTAGCACTGCAGCGTTTCACCCAAGGATAGACCTGTCCTACAGTATTGTAGTATTCTCTAACAAGTTGAAATACAGTGTTTTCAAAATGTAAATTCATGTATGTCCCTAATAGCCTAATCACTGTAAAACTAATTCAGGTATGTACAATACATTGATAAATCCCTGGAGTAGCACGTTATTTAGTCCTGTGCATTGTCTTCTTAGCAGAAGAGGGCCTTCAGCTCAGGTTTTATAGCATTCTAGTTGCTCTTGCCTTATTTTTTCCTGTTGCAAGTTTAACTGAAACATTCCTAATGGAAAGTTTATGATGGATCAAAATGTTCACATCAAAAGCAAAAGAGTTAAAAAATAAGAAAATCTTAGCCAGTCTGAGTGACAAAGAGAAGAATAGATTCTTAATTAGCTGTGCTTCCCTTTTACTACTGCTACCTGATTTAGATCTGTAAGTCAGTGCTTTAGAGTAACAAATAAGAGCTTAGAGTAACACTCTTCAGAATAAGAAAAACTACAACATAGTTGTATTATCTAATGAAGAGAGACAAAATACAAAGAGATCATTAAACTATTATCAGTCCCTACATAAAAATGTTCTTCACTGAGACCTGTAATAAACAGACGTAATATTCTTAATTCTGGTACAGTAACTCTCTACTTTTATTGCAGTGTGACTCAAATCACCTTTTTGTCTCAGAGGAAACAATACAAAACCAGAGAAATGTCCTTTGAGAGAAAACCTGTAAAGAGTTTACATTAAGATGTTTTTCTTTAAACACTTACTGAGAGGTTTGTGTAATGGAACTAAAAGAACACACAACATAAAAGTGTAAGACCATTTTGCATCAGAAAATAGACTTTGTAGTACTTGTTACATGGGCTAATACATGAGATACTGTACATTTTACATCACATCTATTTTACCAGGAAAGTATGGTTTGTGTCAGTGTGTTTTAATCTGTTGTATTTTCCCTAAGTAGCAGATTCAACTTCAAGTGCTAATTTAAACTTTGCAGTTCCGTTAGTATCTTGGCTTCCAAAAATTTTTCAGTCCATGTCACTGTTAATTAACCTTAAAAACATGACAATTCCTCTATAATCAGAGAATGATACTACAGTCTTTTTATCCACTGTTGGTTCTAACTTCTAAATTTGTTTTATAAAATAGCAAAATAATTTAGTAAGTCACATGGAAACTTGAATAATCAAAGTGGAAATTATTTGACCAGTAACTAAATATTGGCCATTAACTGCTGGTAATGATTAATGTGCTAGGCAAATTATTACTGATTGTAATTCCAATGTGTCTGTTCATTTCTACTATAAAATTCAAGCTTTTGAAGGAAATGAAGGATCAAATCCAGAAGTATGTAAAATAATAATCTACGGGACTATAAACTTTACTTAAATAATTTAAATGTTCCTTTCTCTTCAAGGAAATGTTATTGTGCATATTATTATTGTGCAACTCTTACCATGCATCAAGGTATTGGACATATTGCTCTCACTTTTCTTTTTTTTTTTTTTTTTAAACTGTGCTTCTATAAAGCAAAGTAATAACCCATATTTTTGTTTTTGACCACATAGATTAAACAAATTATAGGGATTATGACAACATTAAGATTTTTGTCCAAGTCATGAAGGCAGCTGAATTGACAAAGGCAATAAGCAGTCATACTGGCTGGGAGCAACCCAATTTTTAAATTTCTTTTTGATGTGCTCTTGAAATGTGCATGAAGACTGAAAACTCTGTATGCAGATGCGCTTCCCTACAGTAGTCAATCTAATCTTTCTTTGATGCATTTTATAGGATTATCTATTGGCTTTGTATCAAAAGGATACTGAAGGAGTTGATGTTGTGTAGCAGCATACAATGACATGCACTAAGTGTATGCCATCTGTAAAGTTCTTCACAGTATTGCTTATGGATATTCCAAAAATATGTCTACTTTAACAGGTATTCTTTAAGAGGAACTGTAGAAGCTGTGAAAGAAAAGACCAGAAGTCAGCCCAAGGCCTTTGAGCAGCTAGATACAGAGGACACAGTGAAAAAATCCAGCCCTCTTCCTGGTAAAATAATGGGGTGAGTGCAGTAGAGGAACTACTTTGTTTTCTTCCCATTAGTTAAGTACTGGGAGCTTTTTGGGGCAAAACCCTAGCTCTTAAGTTTCCCACTGTTTTTTTCTTTATGTACTATAGGTAATACATATAGCCCATACTAAAAAATACTAATATTAGACTCATCTAGGTATTATGTGTGAGTGTGCTGCTTATTGTGGCAAAAGCTAAACTGATCCAGTTAACAGCTGCAGTTGCTTGATATTAGTAATTCTCAGTGCTATTATACCAAAGCAACTACAACTATGGCATTTTAGCTAAAAAAAGAAGGAAAGGAACAGTATTTAAAATGAAGGCTTAATATTTGTAGAATGTAAAACAACATCAAAGAGCTGCTCAAATCATCATAAATTCTGCAGTAGTCTGATACATTAGACTGTATTGTCTGTTTCAGATGCTCCCAACAACCTTTAAAACAATTGCATGATCTCTTTATGTAACCTTCCCACATGAAATTTATTTCTGCAAACAGCTCTTGAGTATCAGATAAGGAGATGAAAGTCCTTTGATGACCAATTTAGAGAAGAATAATTTATGGTTTGCTACCAATTGTGGAAATTCACACAAGATACTTGTAATTTCTTAAATTGTTAATAGCAACTTTAAACTGATGGCGAGCCTCCAGTTCCTTCCAAAATTAGACTAGTTTTGAATTGCGAGTGCCAAAAATTGAGTACTTTTTATTTCAGTATTACTAAAGAATGGCTCAGTGGACCTTCTATTAAGTTGACCTGATCCCTCTCCTGAGGATGAGGGAAGGAGTGTTATCTTTTGAAGACAGTAACAATGGAGAAGGTCAGGACTTCATGAGATAATATTTTTCAGACCATAAAATGAAAAACTGATTGAAACCATTTGTAACGTTAAATTATGCCTAATGTATTTATTGAATTCTGTTATGCTGAGGTTAAGCTGCATCTTTGCAGAACATTTACCAAAACAAAACTTCAGATGAGAATCTTAATTTATGTAAAGCCAAACCAAAACAACCAACCTCTCTCCCAAATTATAATATGCATAATATATTTATTCTGATACTAGTAAATTCTAAAGTGATCATTGAAGTCATTCCATCAACTCTGTCCTTCCCAAAAATGTTGAGCGGGAATGAAGAGTGCTAACAAATGAAGTAGATATATACATCACTAATCCATACAGATCAGCTCTCCTTGAAATGTAAATTCCAGAAAGAGACCTGCATTTTCAAAGATGCATACAGCTTCTGCCAACTGGTGTTCCTGCATTCAACTGATTTAAAGATTAGCTGTAAACTTCAGAGAAGAAAGAGAAAGATTTGATGCCTGCAAGCATAAATATAGAAAGACATTAGAATTTTTTAATTTTTTTTTTTTTTGCAAGCCTATGAAATTGAATGCGACATATAGCCATCTAAACTCTTCAGTTACTGGCAACTACATGAAACCTTTGTTAAAGTATACATTCTTTTCAAATTAGATTCTTGAAAAAAAAAAAAAGAGAAAATGACCTTATTCATATTCAATACTATTAAATGGAATCATCATTGAAAAGAAGGAAAACCAGAAGAATATGGGAAGTTTTGGAATGTGTAAGAAACAGAAAGCAATGCTGAAAGAAAAACTACAATCTATGATATAAACTGCTGGTATGCTGCTACCTTCAAGACTGTATTTCTGAAATTAGTGGACTGGAATGAGTTTCATTCATCACTGAGATTGCATTGGTCAGAAAGAACAGGTTGTGTTAAACAGTACAGGGAATCTGGATTTGGGGCTTCTGTGATCAGATAAAAATATTGTGGCCACAAAATACAAAGTGTTGGTCCAATATAAAATCACCCTGCTGATTCAGAGTTCAGAATTTTCTGGGTTAACACAAGAAGGTATTGTTAGACTACACAACTGCAATTATTACAGTTTAGCTATTCAATGTCCTTGTAGAGATGGTATAGGGCCAGCATAAATATCCTGTTCTTCCCCCACTTGGTTCAGCTCAACTTTGTACTTCTGAGTAGTACCCAGATCTGATCAATATTAATGATAAGAAGCCACAATATCTAAAAAGGTGGAAGGAGTAAATAACAATTTTGGCCATCTGTAGAAATCAGAGTTGTAGTAAATAATTATACTTCAGAAAGATAATTTCAGAAGTGAATTATATGCTAATGAAAAATAAACATAGTTTTCTCTCATATATGCACATACAAAAAGCAGAAAAGGTAAAGAGTAAGACTTAATATATTATTTTTAAGATTTTGTGGTTTTGAGGGAATATTTGATGAAGACTATTTCCACACAATCTGGCTGGGTCTGACTCTGTCCGGCTTCATTGGAATATTGCTACGTGCCTAATATCTGAGTAGCCCCCTCATAAAGTATTAGTGCTGTAATACATACCTTTTAGCCTCTGAAGTGGAAGACTGAATCCCACATTAGGAACATATACTCCTGTAGGCTGCACAGTGGCTTAGACAGAAGGACACAGATTCAGGATTCTCAACAGGGTTTTGGTGGAGTTTGATGCTGCGATGCTCAGAGTGGGCCCACACAACTACAGCTCACCAGTGTCCTGAGAAGCTTAAAGAGGACTGCACCTAATGAGTGCTTCTACTATGGGGTGCACCAGAAGTTCTGGATTGCAAGGTACCAGGTCAAACAACATCTGCATCTGTCGTTCTGTCTGGCACCATCTTTAACATTTCAAGTTGATTTTCTTCTTTGGTATTGATATATAATAAAATGTTTACATGAAAAAGAACAGGCCAGCACAATACTGTCAAACAAAAAAAAAATTAAAAATAAAAAAACCCCTATTGCAGGGGTGTGGTTTTTACATATAATCTGAGTATGTCATGCTTAGCATATTGAACACTGTGTCTGAGATATACAGTATAACAAGATGTTATTTTAACTTTGAGTACATCCCATGATTTGCATTGGAAATGACAAAATAAGAATACTCCATGCTTTGGAGGGCAAGCAAGTAAAATTTTTTTAACAAGAATCGGAGTGCTAAGGGAGAGATGTAAACTAAAGCCAGGAGAGCAACAGAGTAACTAGTCACAGAATACAAACATGAGTAATATGGTAGCACTAATGAACAGCTTTTCCATTCAAGAGCAAAGTGACATAATTTATATAATCATATATTTGTACAGTTGCTGATATTAGTAATTTTTTTGCATGATTTTTTTTTGTTTTAGTGTGTAGAATAACAGTGTAAATTGAGGTTACCTGGGATCATTTAATTTCTTTACATTCAGAACTCTCATTTAAAGCTTCTTCGAACAGTTCATATTCTTTGTTTGGAGATTTTTTTCCCCCAAACCCAAGATAGTAAGAGTGTGGTTTAATACTAACAATATACACACAGAGAGCTTCTAGTTCACCTACTCAAAATCATAGGTGAAATAGATTCATTTTATTATTAATTAAGAACTTCAGTATATTAACAGAGGATGAATTATTTATTGAAGCCACTATGTATGCCCCTGTTTTAACATACAATTTAGGTTATTGTATGAAAAAATCTAGAAATCAACGCCACTGTCATTGTGCGTGATATAAAAAATACTACCAACAAAAAAACCCAGAACAGTTAGAATAATACCATTTCAAATATTTACATGTTTACACTGTTAGAAGCATTCATTTTTCCAAAACAGCACGAATCTTGTAACAGAGACATATCTGAAGTCAGTCTGCGGAAGTTAATGTATTTGCATGATGGGAGAAAGAAGATCAGAATACAACTCACACTAATCATACAAGTTTGTGAAGCTTATTTTTCCCAACACAAAGGTACCGTTTCAATGAGTTAACAGATATGTTATTCCAATGAAGCACATAACCAGTATGTTAAGTTCTCATAATACAAATCTCTACATTTTAGAAAGATACAGTTGAAAGAGTTTGTTTCAGGCCCTTTTTAAGAAACATTGATTCCAAAGGCATTAATGCCAGTCAAAGGAATGATTAACCATTCTGTAAAATTTTGCATTGTGCTCTCTGAAGTAAGAATACAGTTGCTCTAAAACAGTGTTGTTAACAAGAGGATGAGGGCGGCCTTTGGATTCATGTAAACATCTCTCCCTTCCATCACTTCTAATGCAGTAGAATCCCTTGGTTTGGTTAAAATAAAAATTAGAAGACATAATTCGGGAAGGAAGATTTAGAAATCTTTCAACCTTTTGTAATTCAGGAAGAGGATCCTTGATTAAAGTATTGCCATCCACTATGTGAATCTGATCCAAACTGAAATGCTTAAGCCACTTTTCCATATGAACATCATATAGACTTCTCTGAATAGCTTTGTATTTGGTATTAAGTGCTCCGTTCTTAATCACAATATCTTCAAAAAGCTGAACAGGCTTGTGGCTTTCTACTCTGTTGTAATATACTTGGGTATAGTCAGATATAACTCTCTCAGTGGGATCTCTTAGAATGAGCAGCAGTTTAATGGAGCTATTCATGTCATGAATTCTTTCTGGAGCCTGTGGTGATGTAAAATAGCCTGGTGTTTTCTCAATTGTAATTTGATTTCCATAAGAAAATGGCATCAGACTTCTATACCAGTCTATTCCTTTCACATAATTTTCATCCCAGTCAAAGAAGTGGACTTCTGTAGCTGCTACCACAATATTAGGATGAATATCCAACATTTCCAGCAAAGCCCTTGTCCCTCCTTTACGAACTCCTATGATGATTGTCTGAGGTATTTGTCGACTTGTGCCAGGAGGTCTCACCTGTGCTGAATAGTGTTCACTTTTATTGCTGAATAATCCTACTTGTGACTTCAGTGTTTCTAACAGTGCCCCATTCTCAACAGGAGCACCCTGAGCATGAGTCAGCAGAAGATAAGACGACACTAGTAGGAAGGCCATGTGGAGAGAAATAATTAGTTCAAGATAATGTTATGCTCAACTAATGAAAGACTAGGTAAGTTCCCTCTCGAGTTGGTTGGCAGAACCCGTGGTAAACACACAGCAAGTTTCTGACGCATCTACAAAATAAAATAAGACAAGTCAGTATTTCTAAACTCATCACCAGTTGGAAATTCAACTCACAAATCTAATCTGTGATCACAACAGAAAATGTATGCCAAAGTTATTTGTTTTCCCTGACTTTATTTCAGAAGAACAAAAAAACCCCAATGTGTTTTTTTTCCTTAACCATAGATGACCAATGGTCGTTTCTAAACCTTCAACAGTTTTTATCTCTTTTAAGCAGAACATTAGGATTGTTTACCTGATTTTAAATTCCTGACCGTTATTTGCTTGCTCTGATTTCCCTAGTTCTCTTCCATATATACCATACCCAATATGATATTAATAATAATTCCAAAGCACTTTTGAATGTCAATGCCTTTCCCCAAATTCCCTGCTAGAATAGTATATCCTAATCTAAATAATAGTACTGGATAGTGGTGCATACATTTGGTTTCCAGTGACCTATGGATCATACCAAAAAAGTTCTTTTACTTAGACACAGAAAACAAAGCACAGATAGAGGCAAAATTTTGGAATCGGAGCCCTTTAGAGCAGAAAACAGTGTGGCAAAGCAAGAGTGAGATGTTTGAGCTGGATCAGAGTGGAAAAAATAAATGAGATGGGGTGTTTCTTTGCAACTATCCAGGTGTTGTGAAGTGTAGTCATGTTAAACGTTGGGAAAATCTTGGCAAAACCAGATCTTCAGTTAATATTCTGCAGTTCCTCTGAAGCTGTGTATAAGAGATACCTAGATGCTTTCTTTTGCAGGGAAGCAAGGCTGGTTGGAGCTGGATACCTTATTTTTCTTAATCCACATAGCGTGTGTTCATTTTAAGGAAGTGATGAATGTTAAATCGCTTAAAAAATTTGAAAAAAGCTTTAGGCTTGCAGGTATTCGCATGTGCACATGTAAGTGAAAGAAAATGTCACTGTAACTGTGTTGCTAACACTTGAAATCTCTTGGGTAACTCTTGTATATATTATTTGAAACAGATCCCTAACAGATCTGCCATTACAATAGCAGTGGTAAAAAATTCAGATCAATCCAACACCTGCACTGGAACCACTATGCTTGGATTGCCTGTTTCTATATCTGAAAACCTTACAGGACAAATCCTCCTTGAGAGGATTCTTGGACTTCATCCCATTTCTGAACAATTATAATGTTTTAAGATTTGTAGGATACATCTATATCCTTAATTTGTTTTGTTTTCAATGTAGAGTGTGGAAACAAGCTACTTCATACACTGAAGCAGCAGTCATTTTAAAAACAACAACTGTTTTTGGAATCTATTTGAATTATGGCTCATATTTTAAAGTAGTCTTAGAAATACTGCTACTTTAGCTCTTTCTTCACTGTCAGTCTCTTTCTTTTTCTGAATATATTGGTCACAGCACTTCACTTCTTAGAAACGACCTTAGAAAATACAGCCAATTCTCATTTGTCATGGCTCTGAGAAGCACTCAGTATTTCTATTTAAAAATTGTTTACTTTAAGGCTTACTGTACAGATGTAAACACTTAACATAAGAACATTTTTGCTAATAACAGTCTAGGCAATGTAGAAGACTCATTAAATCTACTTTGTAAATCTTATTAAAACCTACTCCAGAGTCTTGGATATCTAGGGTATGACTCTTGTTAGCCTGAATGAGCTCTAAACTCAGATAGATAGCAAGTATTAACCCTAAAATTACCATTTAAAAAATAAACTATGAACTTTAGTGAGTAAATATGTGGAGACCGCTCCCTGTTATGTCCAAGAAAGACCTAAAGGGCAACTGCTTCGTCAAAAAAACCACAACTTTGACCAGGTAAAGTGTGTAAGTATACACTTATTAATATTGGAAGAGTTGAAGTACCGATTGGCTTTGTAATCAGATACTGGAGAAAATATTGTTCTCCTTTACAAACCTGAAAGGAAGTTTCATTTTAAAGGTCACCAGTTTTTTCCTAAGAACTTCACATGGAAGTTCTATTTAAAGTTCTCAAAAGCAGGGAATGCAAGCATTTCTGTGGCAATTACAGGATGGAAGAACAGATATGTTTATACCAAACACATCTGTAGTTACGTTTTTCAGAATGACTGCTCTTTTGGATGGCAAGTCTGGGAAATGGTAAACATGTTATTTAGTGCTGCTAAAGAATCAAAATCTATTCTGCTATAATGGCAGCTAATGTTGGTTTTGAAAAGCTCTGACACAACACTGACCATGCAATTTGAGGCATCACCCCCCAGCTGACTCGTGAAAAAACGGCTTTCAATTGGTAAGCATGTTTGTAGGCAATAACTGTTTTAATAATTTCAAGCCAAACTTTTGGTGATTTACAAGGTTCCTAGATGATCCATTCTGACTAAGGATAGAACTACGCATCAGATGGTTTTGAAAACACTGCCTCTCTTCTCTGAAGTAGAAACATCTGAAGCAGTACAGCTGTGATGCCAGTAGGCTGGGATTTGGCCCTCTGAAAGGAAGCAAGGAGCAGTTAATCTTTCTTTTAACCTGTTCGGAAACCCCAGTGTTAGTTTACATTCTAGTCATCTTCATTCTTAATTAAAATTCTTTGAGGAAGATTGAGGAGTTGTTTTTGTAAGCACCTTACAATTTTTTTTCGATTTACCTTTTTGTGCTGATACAGCACATTATACATTACAACGCATATGCACCTGTATACATTAGATTACAAGCACTTTAAAAGTAAGGAAAGACCAGCCTGAATGTCTGCCAAGCCAGAAATGCCTTGCAGATACACCAAGGTGGAGACATATAGTTCATTATCTAATTTAAAATTCCGGAACTATCCATCTTGAAACAGTTTTATGAGCTGATTCTTGATGGATATTTTAGGTAACTTTATTTAACCAGAAAGAAAATTATTTTTAGATTTTTTGAGAAGTATTCTTGAGACTAATTAAGTCAATAGCTTAAGCAAAAAACAGAAGGGAAGAAAGAATGAATTTCTCTGAAATACACTAAAACCAGCATAAAAAAAAAAAAAAAAGATAGAAAGGTATTTGAGACTGGGGAGTCTGCAGTAGTATAGACAGAGGTATGTTATTCCTAGATCTGGTGATAGGTGAAAAAATGCCCAAAATCACATATTTATTTTATGTAAAAAAAACCCAACACATTTAATATTGTTTTATCCCCTAATGAACTGATAGTTATCTGGTTTCATGCACCTAAGAATCGTGTGCAAATATTATCATTCAAGGAAGCCTGGAAGCTGAATGAGAAATTCATACTTAGAACTGAAGAAAGAAAATATTCTCAGGTTCACATGTGATGTGAGTGAGTCTGTTTAATTTACCATCTGAAATCGGCAGTTCTCTATAAAACACTCTTAGAGAGCAAGTAACAGAAGAGATTCTGCATTTTCTATGGACCAAAGTATTAGTAGCAATTCTGAAAACAATTATATTAGTTTAACTAGTTTGCAATTAATTAGTTGTTTTATACAGTGGAAATTTCTTAGAGTCATTGCTAGAACAAAACTTTACCCAGGAAATACTACCAGAAAGAATTGAATTCAGAATGTGCTGTAAAACTGGTGCCTAAATAGATCAAATTGCCTTTGGGAGCAATTCCATCAGAACAACATTGCAGCTTCAGCCTAAGATACTGATGAAGCTCTAAGATGTTAGATCCTGTGGTTACATTATAATTGCTACATAAACGTAAAGGTTTTAAAGATGATTTATCAAATATAATTGGAGTGTTATTTGAATATTTTTTGTGTTGCTTTTCTGCCTTTATGCAATTAAATGCACATTTTCAGAAGATATGAGCTGCTTTTTATAATGAACACAATATATTTTACATTACTGCACTGCGCACTCTTTGAATCTCAGAGTATTCCTAAGAAATTAACCCCACGATACACGATCAGAATTATAGTGCCTTATTACATATTTTTTTCCCTATTATTTGGTAGTGTTGGTGTTGCTTAGTAACATAAGGAACATCAACAGATATGGTACTTATTAAGCAAAAATGAAGTTCAGAAAGAAATTCATGCTGCAGAGAGGACTAATTAAGTAAATAATGCCTTGCACTTTTGTTTGGTTTACTTTTTTAAATCCTTAGAGGAGACTGAAGAAGCTAATATACTAGCTGAAAAATTATTTTAATATTGAAGAAATGTTCTAAAGGCCCTTAACTGCTGCACTCTATTGTAAAAAAACCTTTTAAGCAGCTTATGATTTATCTTGCTTCAGGGTAAAGTACAATATCACAGGGTAAACCTAACTATATTATTATTACTAATTTATAATATTTTTAATTTCTAATAATACCTTCCACTGCCTGTAATGCTTTTCATTGGAGAATTTCACAGCACTTTGTGTTAATGGACTGTCTGCACCCTATTAAGGCACCATTCTCACCTTACAGGAAAATTGCAGCTGACCAACCTATAGACCCAGTTCAGGAGTGCAAATGTTTTGGAAAGTCAGGGTTAATGTGATCTGCTCAAGGTCACGCAACAGGTTTATAGTCCAACCAAGAATAAAACCCCCAGGGCTTCCAATTCCTGTTCCGATTCCAACTTTGTGCCATTTCATGGCAGCCACTCACATCGCCTATGGTAACTTATACTTGGGTTACATACTGAACTGAAAAGCAGATTCCCCAGCGCTTCAGCATAAGATTTGAGTATTTTGTGGAATATGGCATTTTTTTCCCATTTGCTCCCTTCCTCCCCCCTCCCCAAGCCTTCCTCCAAACTGAAACAAAGTACAAACTCAGAATTGTGTTGTTTCAAGGCATTTATGCAGAAATACTCTTGTCCATTACTGCCAATTACAACAAGGGGAGGTGATCAGAACAAGTATAACAAAGCACCAATTTTTGCCTTGGTTTTTAAAATAATATTTGTATTAAAAAGGTGTACTGCTTTTCCTGTTTATTCCTATTCCTATCAACTCATTCCAACACAGAGAGCATCCACTAAGAGTACAATTCAAAGATTTTAACGCTTACTGGCACACAAATTTGTAACAGCTCAATTCTATCTCTATAATTAAGAGCATCTCTAATTTTGACAATATAAAAAAGCTATAGCTGCCTAACTGTATTCACAACCAATGATCATAAGTGAAATGTTTCAGGATTTTTTTAAAAGGAAATCATAGTCATGAGTTATGCCAGTGTAAAGTATCCATACACAGACCAGCTTTATGTAATAAATAATTCTAAATAACACCACCACCACAATTCTAAAAGTTTTCAAATATCTGAAAATTAGGCTATTTTTTTTCCCTTTGGTAAAAGTAGAGCTAGTTACATAGCATAATAAATGCAAATCTGCTCTCAGTATGGCTTATATATTTTTGAAAAACGGGCAAATGAATAATTCAATGCAATATGGGACACTGCTTATATCCA
This sequence comes from Charadrius vociferus, assembly GCF_000708025.1. Classification (NCBI taxonomy): domain Eukaryota; kingdom Metazoa; phylum Chordata; class Aves; order Charadriiformes; family Charadriidae; genus Charadrius; species Charadrius vociferus. Next base: position 237,266 of record NW_009649187.1, read on the forward strand.
ATATCAATTTATTTAAATCCAATAATTCCATTAATTCTAAGCATTAAATATTAGAAGTAACCAACCATCAAAAGTCCCCTTTATAATACCTTAATTCTGGTTTATAGAATTGTTTTTGAAATAATGTACATTTAAACATACTTGGCACATGTCCAATGGTTGACAAAAATATATCCTCTTTAATATGAAGTAAAAGGAAGCAATTCAGCTACTTCTGTCCACACAGGTCAGATATGTCTAGACTGAGTCCAGGAGAAAATGAGAACATATTTGTGAATGTGAAAAATATTTAAAATTTTGAAAAGGTTTCCTACATTGAAACAAGTGAGCAGATCTTAATTTTATTACAAGCAGAGCAATTACTCTTGGTTTATGTTAGAATGAGATCAGTTAGAAATAGGTGCAATTGAATATGTTTAGAGCTGTGTCCTAAAAGTTTCAGTGAGATCTGATTCAGAAGAATCCCAAATTAACTATTCCGTGAAACTAAAGAGTATGTGTGAAAGGACAGTTATCCCAGCACATGATAACCGTCTATCTTCAGATAAGGCACGAAACTATTCTGCTACACATTTACTCTATGCTCTGTTGCCAGATTAAGTGTAAAAACTAAATAATATTGCCATGATGTCATTACTGGGCTTTATCAAAATCTGTTAGGAGAGGTCAGTCAGTTTCCATGAATATACAAAGACTTGACATGAAGAATACTTCTCACCTGTAACTGTGGAAAATGTCTGATGCAAACTGGAGAGAGCAAGAAAGGTTGAGTGTGAGTAAAATAAGACACTGGAGTTTTGAAACAGAGCTTCAAGTTGAGCTCCACTGGTGATTGGTTATACAAGGAGTAGAGGACTAAGGAAGTACAAAAAGGACCACAGATCCTAGAATCAAAAAAACATTGCTGCAATTCATATTGCTGATAAAGAACACTAACATTCTTGTATGCACTTAAGGATTTTGTTCACTTTAATTTTATTCAAACTATGGACATATTTTTAATAAGGAGATGTACTAAGAATTCTCAAATGAGGCACTACCTAAAAAAATGATCCCACAGACTGTCCCAAAATGCTGTCTTCTGGAAATGAAAGAGTCGAAAGGCATCTCTTTAAGCGTTAATATGAAACATATGTTATCGCAAAGAAAGACAAAGACATTAACATTTTAAAGCCCTAATATCAGCAGTGAATTTATTTGGATGAACCTTTTCTAATGAGATTGCAGTTTTATAACAGCCAACCATTACTACATAACAGGAATTAAAAAAAAAAAGAGGAATAAAAAAGAAAATAGCTATTTGGTGAGTAAAGACAGGAGCTGCATGCTCCTGGCCGCAGGCTTCCCTTCTGCCAGGTACACCAACTATAATGGATAAAAAGAAAAGCTAAGAAAGGTTAGCATAAACTATAAACACATTAAATCATTGGCAGGTGATATTAGCAGATAGGAGTTTTGAAAAAACTTTGCTTCCCTAAGGCTAGCATTATATTTTCTAATGTCCTTTTCTGATAACTCAAGATAGAAAATTGCCTGAAAATATGATTGCAAATATATAGCAGCACCTTATATATGGTAATATATACAGTATAAATACACTAATGTGTTTCTGAACTAAATAAACCTTCTACAGCTGTAGCCTACACGGTTGTATTTTATGGCGTCTTTGAAAAATATCATACTCAAACCATCCACATAAAAGCTACTGAATTACAATTACAAAAAGGCCCTTTATATGTTTAGTCCACAAAGCCATGTACATTCTAAGCATACCTCTAAATAGACATAAGAAAAATTCTGTTCCAATTAAGATGTAAAGCATAGATAGTGGTCAGATTAACACAGATGACAAGACCAATTTTATGTGCCTAATCACTCTACATATCACATTGGCATATTTCAAATGGAATCACATTATTGTTTTGTTGAATTAATCTTACACCTCTAATTATTAATTATGCATCAGGACTAATACAAACTGAAGTAACAAAGATGCCATGACAATTCTTCAGCCAAATACGCAGTAGCTATAATTATAAAGGTGCAAGATGTAATGATGTGTGGCTGATAACTAGCTTTTGTGTTTATTTCTACAGATCTTACTAAGGTAAAACTTACTTCAATCTCTCTACCTCTGGTATAATTAATTGAGTATTATTCATTTGCCCACACTCATTGTCACAAAAACCACCTTAATACTCACTGATGTTTAGAGATTAAAATTAGAATTTGCTGCGTAGGATTTATGAGACCCCTGTCTTTCAAAGGAAAAGATTCCTCAGAGGGTCAGAGACAGTAACGAAGGCATTTGACAGGGATAAGGACAGGTTAGCTCTCTGTTTTAAAAAATTCCCACAGAACATCCATGTCAAACAGGTGGCCCTAGAACCTGTTATGCTCTCTTGTAAAGAGCACAGCTTCCTGGCATTAAAAAAAAAACAAAACAAAAAGCATAACCCCCGCCTAATCTTAACTGGTGGGGATTCTAAAGCATTACAACTTCGAGGCCTCCAAAAAGGGAAGACTTTGTCTCACAGGAGAGTTTTTCTGGGCAGAACTTGTCAATATTATACCTTATGTTTTCAGCACTGCTCCAATGCAGGGTGAGAGGGCTCCAGGCAGAGCTCATCAGACATTGGTGGCTGCATGGGGAGGTCCCTAAGACAGCAAGGAGTGACATGTGAGGAGCTGGCCACGGAGAGAAGCCACACAGCAGAAGTCTTGCAGGCAAAGAGGTTCCTTTGTCTCCACCTTGAATGCTCTCCCACAGTTAAGCACTTCAGCCAAGTCTGCTGAGCCAAGCTCAGTATCTTACCCTCTGTTTACAATACCTTTTCAGAGAGCTTTTCCAAGGCTCTGACATTAGTCTCTGGGAAGTAGTTATATGATGCTGACTGATAAGAATTGCTGTATTGGGTCCTGCAGAATTGCTGAAGACTCCCATTATACAAGGCATGAAATAAACTGATCCTTCCCTTGGCAATAAGTCCTGCTGTCCAACAATCAGCAGATTGGAGACCTTCTAATGTCAAATTCGGACACTAAGAGAAGGAGTCAACTTCTTGGCTCAGAATATACTGAAAAGCACAGGTGTAAAGTGAGCTGAGAATTCATCCACAATAAAACAAAGCAGCTGAATGGCCCATCAGAGTTGGAATGATCTGGCCTTGCGAAGGATGACTGAACAAAGTTTAAGTAATACTTCATTACTGCATGCAACCAAAAGACATATTTATTTTTCTGACTACAACTACTTCTCAAGTATTTGATATTCTTCATAGTTTTTAATTAACTCAGGATTGTGAAAAATACTGAAGAGAAAAATAAAAAACAGCTCAGAAGCGGGTTTTTTTTTAAAAAAAGAGTGACTATAAACAGAGGATATGAAGGGATATAAAGAAGCTGAAAATATAAGGCATCTAGACAATTGATTTAAGATTGAAAATCTAATTTTGAAATTTTGGGTACTGGCATAGGCCCTGATAAGAGACAGGATCAAGATAAGGATCAGAGACGAAAGGCCTGAGTGAATATGAGTGTTTGATGAAATAATAGGATTTGCAAGACTAAGAAACATACCCAGTCCACACTGAGTTTAGGTATGCGGAGAGATTTTGGGCATCAAAGAATCCAAAATCATACAAAAAAAGCCTCATAGTCTATCTTTGCTCAAAGTAAACAAACATGCAGAGTTTGAAGTCAGAGACCACAGAAAGCAACTGCCTAGCAATTCCTAAAACTGATTAATACAGAAAGTAGTAAAAAGGCAACACTCTGTCTTACACTGGTAAGCAAATGTTGCTAACAAAGAAAGTAAATATAACACCGTAATACAGAACAGGCAAACATATTAGAAAAGAAACTAATATATAATACTCTTCTTGAATAAAAACTCAATTAATGCCTTCAACAGCTATCCATTATCAAGTTACCTGCACATTCTACCCAGCAGGCAGCTGCAGAGACACAGGAATGAAAGCAATTGAGGTCTCGTTTGAAAATGCCTAATAAACATGAGTACAACACAGAAAATAGGCCAGTGTGCCAAACTCATGGCTCTGTGGCACTGCTCCTCAGGCTAAAACAGAGATTCAAAGACAGCAGTCTGAAAACACAGAATAAGTAAAAGACAGTTTATTTGCTGGATATCGTAGAAAAAGTAGAAATCAGACCTTTTGCCCCTTACCAGATCTGTTCCCAATGCCAAAGTAATATGTTCAAATGCAGTAAAAAACACTCACCGCTCTGAAAAGTCTGAGAGCAGATAGCTAATACCAAATACTTCTTATGCTTATCTTCAGGATTTCTGAGATTTAGTAGGGGTCCTATCTGACTGTCTTTCGCACTTCTTCGTTAGGAAAGACAGAATGTAGGAAAGCTTTTCTACCATCCCAGTCTTTCAAACTTTGATATACAGACTGAACCTGTAGGCATGTCAGCAGTCCAACCAAAGTCAAAGTATTAAATATATACAAATATATGTCAAAAACTCTTAAACTTCACTGGAAAACAAAGCAACTCCTTCTCCTCTTTCAGCCCAGCCAGTTATTATGACAACTGCCCTGTGCAAAAGCAATCTCTGCACCTACAAGCTTAAGGTCTCCCCACAAAATCACTTCTGTGGTCGTGCTCTAAACCTGGAGAGCCAGGGGAAAAATACCTGCAGTACTACTGCATCAACAGCATGGCAGAACATGTTCTCCACCATACAGCATCATTTCTCCCCCATAGCTCAGTGCTACTTTGCACCCAAATAAGCCTGCTGTACTATTCATTTAATGCTGCTTCACTTCAAATCAGTTACAACTTCTCAGAAAGGCGCTTTGATGGCTGAGAATGCCTACAGCAATTCTTTAGAGCCTTTAAGCTCTGTCTGTCAATTTCACACAGGTCTTTAAGGTAAAATCATATTTAGGAGCCATCACACACATTCAGGATCTGGACTCGAAGACTTCAAATTTGTGAGACTTGTGACAAATGGTAAGGGTTTGTCACATCAGAAACTCTGACTAGGAGGAGCCACAATAGATGTCGTCAGAGACTGAATCGGAGCATGGTACGATTCCCTCCCAGATTCAAATACTGTGTTTGCTGGCTATGATGATAAAATTTATAATTAGTATAAATTAATAAAATTTATAATTACTTGAAATTGTAGTATCAATTTGGAAAACATCTGTTGCACTTAGATGTCTTATAATGACCATTTAATATTTTTGTTTTGTTTGAATGGTATTATCAGTATTCCAGTAGTTGGCAAGGTGCTAGAAACTCCTCTAATAGCGGAGAAAGAGGCAGAGGTAGGGAGGGGCTCTGATATATTTTCGTAATTAACAGTGTATTAATTAGCATAATAAAGCGTTAGAGTGTTCAAAGTCATTCTCTGACCAGTGGGTAGCTGGTATAGCACATGTACTTTAATTGATTGTAAACGCCCTGATTTCAGCTACTCAAAAAGATACAGTGTGAGAGCAGACTGGTCTTACATTGCTACAACAACTGGACATTTCCCCAAGGATCAAGACTTTAGCATGGCATAAAGGCAAAAGGTACTTCCATTATCTTGCTTTCTCCCTCTCCCTCTCAGTGTCCTTCCCTCCCAAATAAAAGTCAAGAACAACATTCCAGAGAGACAAAAAAAACGAAGCGCAAATTTTGATATTTCAGTTCCAGACTGGCAAAAGACCTTTACTTTCCATAGGAGGAAGTTCAAGAAGGACAGGAAACTGCTGGAGAGGGTCCAGCAAAGAGCTAAAAAGATGATTAGGGGATTAGAACATCTCTCTTATGAGGAAAGGCTGAGGGACTTGGGTCTCTTTAGCCTAGAGAAAAGAAGATTGAGGGGGGATCCTTAACATGAGGAGGAACTTCTTTACTTTGAGGGTAGTGGAGCACTGGAACAGGCTGCCCAGAGAGGTGGTGGAGGCTCCCACTCTGGAGACATTCAAAACCCGCCTGGACGCTGTCCTGTGCAACCTGCTGTAGGCGACCCTGCTCTGGCGGGGGGGTTGGACTAGGTGATCTCCAGAGGTCCCTTCCAACCCTGACCATTCTGTGATTCTGTGATGTGATCGATTTTGTGATCTATCACTGCCATTGTCTAGCCGCAATTAATATTTTTTTCCTCATTTCTCTTTTACCTGTTCTCCATTACCACTAAAGCAATGTTATATAAAGCAAGGATGTAGGTACTGGTGTATGTGACAGTTTTAAACACAAAATACACATCTTGCACATCCCGATACTTGTTTCTCTTGCCCCATAAGGATACTGAGCAGCTGCTGTGCATGGTGCAATTTAAAAAAAAAAATTACCTCACTGTACATTTTACTTCTGAGTACATTGTTTTTTCCATTTTCAATGCATTCTGAGTTTTTCTGGAGCATATTTTCAGCCAGTTTTATGTGGCATCCTTCATCGGTAGCTTAGCAGTTACTTTAAACCTTTTGAAGAACAAATGTCAACACAAATCCCTAGTGGGATTCATTGGAAAAACAAAGTGAAGCACCAAATCAGATTGCCTAAATGCACATAAAATCAGAAAGACATTCTGCTGCCATTACTCACAGTGAATAGTACTTTACTCCATTAATAAAATCTTTAAAGACATTGAGCATCTGAAGCTTTTCCATCTCTAAGATGGCTGAGAACTCCACTGAAGGTTGCCTGTTCTCAGACACTGATACAACCATTTTCCAACTCAGCAAGATGGAAGAAACATACACAAGTATGTGTAAGGATTCTCTGGCAGACATTTGCAGGCTAGCTCTTTGCAGCTGATGACACATATCCAAACCTTGCACTGTTTCAGAAGAACTTTAAATTTAAAAAAGCCCTCACAAACCCACAGTAATTCAGAATGATTTAAATGAAATTTTCTTAGGG